>NC_141153.1:39592500-39750000 GCF_053477565.2 Lygodium microphyllum | reverse complement strand
GTGTCGTTGGATCTCAGTCTGTTGTCGAGAGAGAGAGAGAGAGAGAGAGAGAGAGAGAGAGAGAGAGAGAGAGAGAGAGAGAGAGAGAGAGAGAGAGAGAGAGAGAGAGAGAGAGAGAGAGAGAGAGAGAGAGAGAGAGAGAGAGGATGAGAGAAAATAAACTAAAATAAAAGGCTAAGAGAGAAAGAGAGAAAAATTAGACATAGGAAATTGGGGGGGAGAGAGAGAGAAGAAAAAAATAGAAACATACATGGAAAAGAGGAGAGAGAAAGAGGAGAAATGGATTGTTGAGTGTTGCCATGTAGTAACTTTACTTGCCTCTTTGTGGTAGTGAAGCTACCGTGAGGTAGCTGTGGAATGCTAGTATCTATTTATCTACAAAGTTGGCTACGTGACAATGAAGTTTCCACGGAGCGCTAGTACCTATTTTATCTACAAAGTTGGTATAGTTCATGGACAGCATATCAAGATATCAAGATCTATCGGGCCATAATAAATTGGCAGTAACTTAATTTTTGGATGTTTTTCAATAGATTAAAGCCTCCTCTTTTCAATTCTCAATGATACTAAATCATTTTCATGAGATGTAATAGCCTTGCATCTTTTGTTAGCTTGGATTGTGTACCTCAATTAGGATTGCTTAATCTTTTCAATGACTTCCTTTAAAATTTTTATATGGTCAGTAGCCAAAGAGTAACCATTTGGAATCGTCACTAGCAATGGTAGTCATAGGGAAATGCAATTTCTTTCGAAAAGGAGCTTTATCAGTTGTAGAGTGTGGGATGTTATTGTAAGAAAATTAAAGGATGTTAGTCCCAATTACTAGGTCGATCAATTGTGTAAGATCTGAGAAGGTCAAGTATTGTGCTATTGGTCACTTCAATTTGACCATTACTCATGGGGTGAAAAGCGAAAGCAAAACCCAACTTGGAGACTTAAATTTTCAAGAGAGCTACGTAAAAATGATTGCAAAATCTTCCATCAAGCTCTGATAGGACAACCTTAGGAAACCCATAATGAGGAAATATGGTATTAATGAATACCTTAGTAGCTTGTGAAGTAGATCAAGTCTTTTTATAGGGAATAAACTAGGCATGTTTACTAAATCTATCAACAATAGTCCAGATCATATCATGATGAGAAGACATAGTAGGAAGACTAGTGATAACGTCCATAGCAATTTGCTCCCATAGGCCATTAAGAACTAATAAAGGCATAAGTAAACCATATGGCTTTTCATAATGACTCTTAATTTATTGGCACACAATGCATTCAAAAATGAATTTTACTATGTCATGCTTCTTGACATGCCAATAAAAATAATATTTGCGTGCAACTATTGTAGATTGAATATCTCTATATCCCATATATGTAGGTGGTTCCCCAAGAGGAACACCAGGGAAAAGGGATTTCTACTGCAAGAAAATCTATCTTGTAACATCAATAAGTTTTTATTTCATTGTTTTGAGAACCACAATAAAGAAAAGAACAAATCTTCACGCAGCATTATAGTAGATATCTCCCACGGATTTAATAGAATCAACCATAATCTTCAACATATTCATAGAATCCATCAATAGAACAAGAAACACAAAAGAATACACCGTTTTTTAATGGAAATAATATCACATACGATTCATCTTCATTGTCTTCATATTTCTTTCTCTCAATCTCTCATAGAAGAATACATTGTTTTTATAAAATTGGCTATATCTGACTCTCTCTCTCTCTCTCTCTCTCTCAATCAATAGTGCATCATCTTCTCACTAAAAAACTCAATAATCACTCATAATAATCATTCTTAGGTCGTGGATGCACCTCCCAAGAGCTATGGGAGGTATGAAAGGGCACCAAAGTCACTATAATGTCTCTTCATAACTCACTGCTGTCACTTCACTCCAGTCTTTTTTTCAGTCTTCAGTAGCTACTTCTTCCATTTGTTTTAGCTCTTTTGAACTTAGCTTCATCCTTTCCAAAAGTTAGAAAACTTTCCTAAAGTCACGTATACATTCCACATAACACTGACAGAAGATCTACAGACTACAAAACAAAATAAAACATAGACTCTACAAAGGGTTAACAAAAGATTATCAGAGGGTTATAGAAGGTTATCAAAGAACATCAGAACCTCATAACTCATCCTAAAACCATCCCAAACTATAAAAAACTATTCAATAATATTTTAAAATATTTCAACCTTAATCAATCATCAATCCATGCTTCATATAGAAGAAAATCAGAACAAAACAGAAGCTAAACAGAAGGTATCAGAACTAATTAGAACCTCAACAGAACCTATTAGAACATCATAGAGCCTCATATTTCTACTGAGAATCATCATGAGATTCCAAAACATAATCAACATCATCCAAAACAGTTTCAAACAATTTCAAAACAACCAATCATCACTCAAAATCCATAAAAAATCAACCATTCATGCCTAAAAAACAACAAAAATCAACAAAAAAATCTAGTCATTTCAGCATTCAACATATCCCCACACTTAGAAAGGAAGCATCCTCCTGACCTAAGAAAAAGAAGAATATAAGTTGAGGAAAGAGATCAATTCGATCTTTTTTAGTATCTTCAATAATCACCCAACCATGACCCCAACATATCACCCGTGTTTAAGAAAAAATACAACTAAAGGAAAACACCGTTATTCAGTAACACATCGTATAAACAATAAAAAGTCATGAAAAATTTGTAAAGGATATAAGAGGTTTCTCAGCATTACATCGTAGGTTTTCCATCCACCATGACCATCAGGGTCAATAATAAAAAAGAAAACTCTCAAACAAATCCATTATTCAACTAGCACGAACTCATCACATAAAAATTAATACCACACAAACACAAAAAAACAACCATTTGAATGGCACCTCCATATATATATATATATATATATATATATATATATAATTAAAAAGCATATAAGATACATCCAGGGGTATCAGTGAAGATGATCCCTCTTGAAAGCTTAATGATTACAAAAACGATCCATGGATAAGGATTCATCTATAAAAGATTTTGGAGGATTCTGAAAGAATTGAAGGCAGCACATCCTTTCGAGCGAAACAAGGTATTTGCTAGGGAGAAAAAGGGCATGAAAATATAGGACATCTAGTTGTTGGAAATCAATGTTCACATTGACATTCATACAAAGCTTGGAAATGGTGGTCTTTTGATTGTTATGGGAATGCCTATGCATATAAGCTAGGTACCAAGCAAAATGGGCTATCAATCTCACCGAAGGATCTAGAGATTGTGAATATTGTTGGGAAAAATAGAGATAATTTTGGTACACTTGACTAGCAATTGTCCAGCCCCTTGGAATTAATGACCAATTAATCTGTGGTCCTATAAGAGAATAAGTTGAGCTCCATCCTCTTCTTCTGGGAATCTTCTAATCAAATCCTTCATACCCACTAACAAACTAAGGGGGTTGAGAAATAGAAGTGGTAGGAGATGGAAGAGGAATGAATAAAAGAGGATGAAGAGATGGGTAGGAAAAATCATAAAATGAGGAATAAGCTAAAGAAGGATTAGCTGAAAATTTAGGCGAATCAGTTAAGAAAGGTGTTAATTGATAAGCAGGAAAAGTGGAAGGTATATGGATAGATGGGGAAGGACAAGGCGGGGAAGGGAAAAAAAACTTGATCTTCAATGAAAGAACAATAGGTAAAGATTGGAATTTGAGGAGCACCCTGAGGTTGGAAAAGGACGGGTAAGATAGCTGATGAGTTGGATTGATAAAGGAAAAAATAAGCATCATAGCGATGGGCCATTTGTTGATAATAAAATAAGCTAGGAATAGAGGGACCTAAAACAGATCGTCGATGGTAGGCATCAAAGAAGGATGAATCAAATGGATGGTTCTTGGAAAAATAAGCTAAAAGATCCACCCTCAGTTGGTTCGGTTGTTGGTTCAAGACTACAGAATCAATCATTGAATGCCATAAAGTATCAGGGCAAGCAACCACTTTAGAAGAATAGCAATGGAATATTTCATCTATCCTCAACTCCAAATGGTTGACATATAAGGCAGCTTGTAAGACCACATCCCCTACATACCAAGCCAAATCTACATCATCTGGAATTAACAGATCACCTCGTAGATACATATAAGATATCAACATTGTATCCAATGTCACAAAAACTTCAAAGACCATACGTACAACTTATGTCAGCAAATCAGAAGACCAGGCTCCACTCCAACTATCCTCTGGAAGAGGTAGATCCATCGTTGAGAGCTTAATATAGAAGGCCAACTTCTGTAGGTGATAGTGGACAAAAAAGGAATGATCGGGAGGAACATACTCCTGAAATTGCTTAAATGTAGACCATAATAGATCCATCCTAGACTGCAATCTTTCCACCTTAGCTTGAAACAACGGAAATAACGTAGCATGTCGGGTCAAAGAATGAACTGGTTGTACAATAGGGCTCTGTGAAGAAGAATGTGATTGGACCAGTTGCTCGTTAAGGTGCTGAATTTGGTTTTTGCTCTGGTCTAAGGTGATATTTTCTATCTTAAGATCCTTTGTCTGGGCGGCCAGCAAAGCTTAAAACTCGTGAGATTCCTTCAAGAATCTATCTCGTTCCTCAGTTACATTAACCACTTGGATTGTAGTGTCAACCAACTGAGTGTGCAAACTAGAAATTTCCATTTTCTGAGCATCAATGATCTTAGTATGTTGCTCCATTTGGGTACAAAGATCAGAAAAGCATTCATGAGCAAAAGCTAGCTTGGCATTTGCTTTTATCTTCTTTGGTCTATTGGACTTCATCATAGCAAGAGAAACAGAGTTGTTGGATACATGCAGTCCAATAGAATGCTGAACATCTTGACATAGCAAGGGAATTTCATCTCCAGTTACCAAGCATTGTACTGAAGGGATGGAAATCTCTAGAGTACCCTCATGATGTGCTCTGAAAAGATTCGGTGTTGTGAGAAAAGCTGGTAGGTGATTGCTAGATTGATCAGGAACAGAGACTAGAGGAGGAGTTGGGGCTGATTTAGCCACTCATTTTAAGTGTTTCCTCTGAACTACCACATGAGGGATAGGATCAAGATCCTCAATGACAACATCAAAGGGTTCAGTAGGGGAAGAAGCATATGGTGGATCAACTATCAAGGTAGGAACTTCCTTCGAAGGGGCAGCATACACCAAAAAGACAAAAATGTAGGAATGAAATGTAACATTAGTTACATTACCCCTGATAGCTCTAACAAAGTGTTGATCCATTTTGGAAAGAAGGTAGGAACTCCAATAAATCATTATGCCTTTTAACACTATTCTAGAAGCTATAAACAGCTCCTTTGAAAGGTAATTAGAGGGTGTCTTGGCAGGCATAAACTTGTCTTAAAGGAACTAGCATAGCTTCTTCCACATAGGATTGGAGATCATGGAGACACTGATGCCAAAAGTGGTAAGAACCTTCTTGGGATCCAACACATCCTGTGTCTGCTTCTGCAACAATTTAAGAATATCCTCATTTGAGAAAAGTTGTCTAGTAGTAGAGAAAGAGTCTCCCCGATAGGGTAACGACAAAGCCTTGCCCAAACTTTTAGGCATCAATTGGACAAGTGTTCCTCTGACAGGACCATACCTCTTACTGTAAGAGGCTAGAGACTAATCACAAGTATCAGTATCCTCTGGGATGAGTAGTAATGAGAGTGCGATGAACTTGGCTAAGTCTGCTTTGCCAATAAGTTTGGACTCCAGCAATAAATAATAATTGTGAGAGACCAATGGGACGCATTGGACTGGAGGAGGAGCTTAAGGTGTCATTCAGATAGATTACACATCACCACACACATAGACAATCACAGTGAATGCTTGCAAAACAACAGAATATCCATCAAAAAGAAATCGACCAGAATAAGTACACACAGATGTGACTAACCAACTAACCACCCCAAACAATCCACATCCTAGAAAAAATTGGACATGACCTCTACACATATGCGACCAAAAGCTTCATGCTATGCAACAAACATGCACCTGAGACCCCATAACAGGCAGAAAAGAAAACTACAGACCGCACCTGTAATCGTATCATACAATCAAACCATAATACCTCAATAATCCACTCTGGACGTAACCAGAACTTATGTAAGCAATGATAGCTTGAAAGACAACACTTACCCATCCCACAAAAAAGGAAAAAAAGTGGAGTGAGGGGAATGATTTTAGTGAAGGGTTCGTTTTAATAAATTATTAAAAATGGATAAAATTTTATTAGGTTGTAAACCTTAATAAGAAAACGATGGTTCCTTCTTAAAATAGTAATTATAAATTATTAGGGTGAAACGGTGCTTACGGTGCTTTAAACGGATCCCGAACGTCGATACTAGACTAAGGTCTCTAAATGCATATTTAATGATTAAAAATTAAGTGTGTGTTTAACATTTTTTGTGTAGCGCGTGTACTTGTGACGGCAGGTTCATTTTTAATAAACTTATATGTGTGTGAGCGCATGAAGCACGTGCTAAGTGAATGATTTGTTCATTTTATTTGTTTAGAAAAATGTGTGTTTGGCATGAGGGCGCGTGGAAAAGTGGGCAATCTAAGTTCATTTTAATAATTAACCATGGTTAAAGGGTGACTAAAAAATAAATAAAGCAAAAAATATAAATACCTGGCAGGGGTGTCTATGCAAGAGACTGAGAATGCATAGATGGATCCCAAGATGCAATGAGTCCAACAAAACAACAAAAGCCACTATTGAAAAAAATGAAACATCGTATTAAAAAAAAGAAAGAAATATGAAGGTGAGGTTAGTTGGGTCATATTTGGTTTAGTTAATTCGGATTAGCGTTTGGGTGTTGTTATCATTTTTATTGTGATTCATGTGTTTTTTTTCTCGTTGTGTGTGTTTTTTTTATTTTTTATGTTTGACTTTTTATGGTTTTTGTTTAAACAAATATAATAACTAGCTTTCGACAATCAACCTTGAGTGAGAATTGAACCATCAGGCTTAAAAAATGGATCTATAATTTTCAGTATTTTTTCAGCTTATTTTTGAAATTTAAAATGAAATTTTGATAAGTTTAGGTAAAGCTTTTAGCATTTTGGCCATAAAATAATAGGGTGATCATGTGTCAAGGCGTTTACAACTTATTAAATATTCCAAAAGTAGTCAAATATATTGATGTAATTTTTGGTGATTTTTATGAATTTAATTTTGATTTGTTTGGATTTTTAGTGATTTTCTCTCAAATTTCAATGAAATTTGAAGGATTTTAAGGGTTGTTAATTTTTTGCAATTAATTCTCTGCATGGTAACCTGCAAAATAAACCAGAAAATTTTCCAATTTGGTAAGGAAAATTTCACTAATTTCTTGGAAATTTTAATGAATTTTTAGAAATTTTTATTACTTTTTTAATGTTATGTGTTTTTAAGGGTTTTTTAAAGTTTTCTAATGAATAATGGTGTATCTGGCTATGTGTGAATAGAAGTAGAGCTGCGCCCACCCATGAACGAAGCGGACGCGCATCCTTGTGCATGAACACCCACGAAATAGCACACGAACGATTGTATGAACACAAATACGTGTCAGCACACGAACAACCGCGTACAACTCTCGCAAGAGACACGAACTCCCACAAATGAAGGGGGCAAAGAGGGGTGGGGGTGAGGGGGTGGAAAGGGGGGCTTAATTGGAGGGGGAATGAGGGTGGGGGTTGAGTTAGATGGGGGGTTGGGTTAATGGGACGGGCGGGTATAAGAGGGTGGGTAGGGATCAATGGGAGGGGGGTTAATTGGTAAGGGGAGGGGGGGATTGGACGCATGTGGCGGTGACCTGGACTGGAGGCAGCAGCGGCGACCTGAACCAGGAGGCGGTAGCGGAGACCAGCACTACAAGATATAGACCTTATACCGACATTTAAAGCGACGAAAATACAAACAACAAAATTTGCCCCCGTCGTCACAAAAAACGTCGTTATTAACGACGCCATAGAAACATTGCTATTGGCGTTGCAACGCTAGCGACGCTAATAGCGACACCAATAGCAATGGAACCAGTAAATTTGCGACGTGCATAGCGACGGCAATAGCGATGCGAGCAGTAAATTTGCGACGCTAATAGCGACGGTAACATGGATTAAAAAAAATTTGTGGCAGGGCAGCAAGTGTCCTGCCACATATAGCACTGTGTGCTGTATGAGAGCCATACAAAATAATTTTTGCACTACTATATACAAAGCGCTTGCAAACAAAAAGAATGTATACTGAAATCATAAAACTGATACATGAAATAAATACATGATCGCATAAAAAGCAATTGGTACAATCATGACAGGATATCACTAATACATAGAAAATGTCTACATAGATCAGGCGACTAAAAAATAAAGGTGTGTGAGCTCCAAGGATCCAAGGGCGAGCTACAAATCCTCGTCCCCCGAAAGCTTATCCCGCCGCAAGGGAGCATCGAACGGATTTTGCAGAAAAAGAAACAACACATCAATCCACCATACAATAATGCATTCAAATATCTCATGGTAACTACGGACAAGAAAGATGAGTGACTTACAGGGCCGCCGCGTCTATACAATCGGTCGATCAATGCATTGAGATCGTGCTGTCAAGATTGTGGGAGAGAAGGAAGGAGTCTCGCTTGAAGCTTTCTTGCTTGCACAATGGGGGAAGACACACAAGGGTGGAGGCTGAAAACAGTTTTCCTCTTCTTAGTTGTGTAAGCCAAAAGAACTCAAGTACAAAGAAATAGAAGAACCCTATATATGGGTCTCAAACCAAACTCAACTAACTAAGGTGGCATACTAACTGAGCCACGAACCAGAGTAGATAAGGATAGCTATCATGTAGCTATTATTCATGGGCGGTGTACCAACCGCGTCTGCAACTGACAAGTCGGTGACATAAATATACAACGGTCACCCTGGCGTATCACGAGTGGAGCTCGATATCTCAACACTCCCCCTCGAGCTCAATCCCAATTCCTGCACACCAAGCAGGTCTCTGAACTTGCGCAGCTTCTCTGCGCCCAATGCCTTCGTGAATATGTCAGCTACCTGATCCTCTGTGCTGACATAAACTAGATCAATAAGACCTAGTAAAACCCTCTCTCGCACATAGTGATAATGCACCTCAATGTGCTTTGTTCTAGCATGATAGACTGGGTTATTTGCCAAGTGTATACTACTCATGTTGTCACAATAAATGACAACTGGCCCATCTGTAGACTGATGCATATCATAAAGTAGCTTATGCAACCAAGCTACCTCACATGCAGCCATTGCTGCACCCCTGTACTCAGCCTCTGTGCTCGACAAGGCAACTGTAGGCTGTTTCTTGCTGCTCCAAGTGACTGCAGCACTCCCAAAAGAGAATACATATCCACTGGTAGATCGTCTATCAGAAATACTACCAGCCCAATCAGCATCAGTGTATCCATGCAACTGTATCTGAACCCCAGTCTCATAAAATAGTCCATACTGCAATGTGGACTTCACATACCTAAGTATGCGTCTAGCCGCATCCAAATGTGGTTTCCTTGGAGCCTGCATAAACTGACTTACCAATCCAACAGCATAGCTCAAATCTGGCCTGGTAATAGTCATATAAATCAAACTTCCTACTATGCGTCTGTACATAGTAGGGTCTTCTAGAAGCTCACCTGCATCTGTGCTCAGCTTCACATTTTGCTCCAAAGGAACTGAAATAGGCTTACAGCCTGTCATCCCATATTTGGACAGCATGTCCAATCCATACTGCCTCTGCAAGAGCTGTATCCCACTTGGTGATCTAATCACCTCAATGCCCAAGAAATAACGCAGCTCTCCCAAATCCTTCATCTCAAACTTCTGCTTTAATAGCATTTTCACATGAAGGATATCTTCATCACTATCACATGTCATAATCAAATCATCAACATAAATGACAAGCAGCATAATACCTTTCTCTGTTTTTCTCACATAAAGTGAGAAATCTGCCTTGGAAATCTGAAAGCCAATAGTGACAAGATATTGTCCTATCTTGTCAGACCATGCTCTAGGTGCTTGCTTCAAGCCATACAAGGCTTTCTTCAACTTGCAAACAAACTCAGGATGAACAGCATGCACATAACCTGGTGGCTGCTCCATATAGACCTCTTCTTGCAAATCACCATGCAAGAAGGCATTCTTTACATCCATCTAATGTAAAGACCATCCCTTTGATGCAGCCATAGCAATGACTGCTCTTACGGTTGCCATCCTTGCAACCGGACTAAATGTTTCTTCATAGTCAATGCCATATGTTTGTGCATACCCCTTGACTACTAATCTTGCCTTGTATCTGTTCACAGAACCATCAGCATTGTGCTTCACCTTATAAACCCACTTACAGCCAATTGCATTCTTACCTTTAGGCAAAGGTACTAACTCCCATGTAGCATTTGCTTCCAAGGCATCCATTTCTTCATCCATGGCTTTCTCCCATTTTTCTTTTCCCATGGCTTGCTCAAAAGATGTGGGTTCTGGTTCCTGTATCACTTTGACCATATATGCATAGTGAATGGCTGTAAATCCATCATATTTCAGCCTATCCACAGGATACCTAGCTCTTGTAGACCTGCGCAAAGTAGGTTCACTCCCAGGTGCTCTCAAAACATCCCTGGTCTTCCTTACTCCAGGTGTAACAATAGAAGGAATACCCAACTCATCATCAATGCTCTATTCTGAGCCACTGGATTCACCATCCACATAAGAGTGACCTGCATTCACATCAAACATGGGCTGATCAACCTTCTCTTTTCCTTTTCGTGATACCTGCATACCACTATCTGCATTGCTTTGAGAAGATTCTCCTGATCTCAATCTGCCTGTCCATGGCGAAGAATGTGAACCACTGCTAGAGGACGCTCCAGGTCCACTAATATTTTGTGACTGCTGCTGTGAATTCTGTGTAGCATTACCATTTTGTGCATCTTCATCATCAATCACATTTACTGGTTTATACCAGCTACTCATCTCATCAAAAACAACATCTCTGCTCACTGTAAACTTACGAGTAGAAGGGTTATAGCATCTATACCCTTTTTGCTGCAGAGAGTAACCAATAAAGATGCACTTCTTAGCTTTTGGATCCAACTTGGATCTCAGCTCATCTGGCACATGTACATAGGCAATGCAACCAAAAATTTTCAAATGAGAAATATCTGGTTTCCTACCAGTATACCTCTCCTCTGGAGTCATTCCATGTATTGCTGCAGTGGGAGTCCTGTTCATTATGTAGACTGCTGTAGCAACTGCTTCAGCCCAATAAAAATCTGGCAAGTCTTTTTCATTGAGCATGGCACGAGATACCTCTCCAATATGCCTGTTTTTCCTTTCTGCAATTCCATTTTGTTGTGGGGTATAACTGCATGAATATTGCTGCTTTATGCCATGCTCCTGCAAGAACTTTGCAAACTCATTTGAGAGGTACTCTCCCCCTCCATCTGACCTTAGGCATTTTATCTGCAAGCCTGTTTCTTTTTCAACCATAGCTTTAAGAGTTTTGAAATGCCCAAAAACTTCACTTTTCTTTTTCATAAAATACACCCAAACTTTTCTGCTATAGTCATCAATAAAACTGACAAAATAATGACAGCCTCCAAGAGATGCAGCTTTAGTTGTCCACACATCAGAGTGAATTAATTCCAATGGCTTCTCACTCTCTTGAACATGTCTAGGAAATGGTTTCCTTGCCTGTTTTCCAAACTGACAGGCTTCACATACCTTATGCATTTCTGCAACCTTAAATTTGGACAATCCTGCAACAATATTTTGGGCCTGCATTGATTTAAGTCGCTGTACATTAACATGACCAATGCGTTTATGCCAGATATCAATATCTGCAACTACACCGGTCCCATGTGCAAACATTGCTGCACTCAATTCAGACATGTCTGCATCCAATGTAAACATTCTGCCCTTCTTCTTTCCTTTTGCTATCAAGCGACCTTTATTTTTCATATCCTCAACAAAGCATCCATGAGGATTAAATCTGACCTGCAAGCCCTGTTCAACCATTTGACCAACTGAAACCAGATTCTTGGTGATATTCGGGACATGAAATACATTGGACAGGTATTTCTTTTTCCCACCCTGCATAGACAAGGGAATTTTTCCAATCTGCACAATAGGATGTGCAGTATCATCACCAGTCTCCACAAATCCTGGTTTTTCCATTTTCCTTGCATCCTCCATCCATTCTGCATGACCTGTCATGTGGTTTGATGCACCTGAGTCAACATACCATACATCATTGCTTTCTTCTGCACTTGTCATAGAATTGTTCATGTGCTGCACCATGAACAAATGCTCATTTCTGTCATCACCCTGTCTACTAGAAGATGCATAATTCCCTTGTTGCAGTTTTCCATTCATGATGTCATTCTGCTTTTTATAGCAGTCTTTAGCCATATGACCCATTTTACCACAGTAGTAGCATTCAACATTACTGTTTGCATTTTGGCCTCTTTGCCATCCACCACGACCTCTTTGGCTCCCCCTGCCTCTAGAGTTACCACGTCCTCCTCCATAGGACTGGTTTTCTTGAGTTTGCTACATATTCTGATTTCTGCCACGGCCTCCAAATCGGCCTCCTCTACCTCTGCCTCTACCTCTTCCAGCATTTGAGTAGAAGACAGCTTCTTTTGATGTTCCTCCTGAAGAAGATGCACCACCATTTCTCTGTTCCTCAGAAATTAGAAGAGCAATCAACTCCTCAAAATCAGGAAATCTTTTACGAAATGAAATGGATGTCCGAAACTGTGCATAATCCTTTCCTAGACCATTCAAGGTCACGGAAACTAAATCATCATCTTCCACTGGCGACCCAATGGAAGCAAGTGCATCTGCAATCTTCTTCACCTTCATGTGGTAGTCGTTGATGCTCATACTTTCTCTTTGCACATTATGCAACTCTTGCTTGAGCTGCATTTTCCTGGCTTGCGTATTTGTGCTATACATTTTTGACAAAGTATCCCATGCCTCCTTTGGCGTACTTGCATCCTGAATATGCACAATCATAGAGTCTGAAATACTGATAGACAGCCAATACATAACTTTCCTGGCTCTCTCATGCCATGTTTTAAATGCCTGCATTTGTTGTTGATTGGGAACATCAGGAAGAACTGGTTCTTCTTCATTTCCTGCAACAAATTCCCAATATCCTTTTCCCATAAGGAAATTCGTCATTCTAAACTTCCATGCCTGGAAGTTGTTCTTGTCAAGCTTTTCAGTGACAATCTGTGAAAGAGAATCAGACGCCATTACAGAATACTGCAAGAAATTTTGTCACTGCAAAAAACACAGCTTCACCCTCACAAGGGCAAATCTGCAAAACTGGCGAAAGTGGTATTTGACCACACAGTCACTTCCTAGTGACGATTTTGCATAAACAGGAACCAAGGATGATTCTGAAACTCCCAATGTCTCTGCGCACAAGCATACGATGCAATTTCTACAGTAACTTTTCACCGACCTGTAGAACAGTGGTCGCACAGCATAAAACTGAGCCTTTTCCTGAGTGCGTGCAGAAAACTTCCGTCTGCAAAACAGGCCCCGAAATGGCCTCAAATCAAAAAAACAAGGTCGCCAGGGGCTAAAGCCCTCTCCCGCAGCATATACTGCCCTCTTGCTTCACCGCGAAGGGCGTCTCAACCTGAGACAATGCACTCCTGCAATTTCCGGCTGTGCTACCTGCAGAGATCTGCTCCCAAAACAGGAAATGAAAGCAACACTGCTCCTCTTACCAGACCACCGCGAGCTTGGCTTGCTTTCTTGAGCTCCTTACCACGAACAAGGCTCTGATACCATGTCAAGATTGTGGGAGAGAAGGAAGGAGTCTCGCTTGAAGCTTTCTTGCTTGCACAATGGGGGAAGACACACAAGGGTGGAGGCTGAAAACAGTTTTCCTCTTCTTAGTTGTGTAAGCCAAAAGAACTCAAGTACAAAGAAATAGAAGAACCCTATATATGGGTCTCAAACCAAACTCAACTAACTAAGGTGGCATACTAACTGAGCCACGAACTAGAGTAGATAAGGATAGCTATCATGTAGCTATTATTCATGGGCGGTGTACCAACCGCGTCTGCAACTGACAAGTCGGTGACATAAATATACAACGGTCACCCTGGCGTATCACGAGTGGAGCTCGATATCTCAACACGTGCCTCTCTGCATATCGAATCTCAAGGCCTTACAGATCACGATTTGTAATGGAGTGCTGCAAAGAAAACAAAATGCTAACTGTTAGAGACATGATTGTCAGTACAAAGAATATTTCAAAAAAACAAACAAGCAAAACAAAAGAAAGACTTACAAAGTCCTCCAAATATGTCTTGTGGCCGCCACTCCCAAGATGATGGACCACTCTGGCCTCGAGTCGTGCCCTCGCCGCCTCGCGCTGCTGACTCCAACATCCTGGAGAATCTGTAGCCTCCTCCCTCAGTTGGCGGCAGTCGTCTGCATTTAACCACTCGGGCTTTGCAGCCCCACTCTTGATTGCCTTGCGTGCATCGGATCGTCTATATGACATGTATGCACGCATGTAATCCATCATCCAGCCCATAGAGAATCTATCTACTGTGGCTGGCACCGGAAACTCCTCGTGCAAGGATGCTACTATGTAGTCCTTGCTCCCCTCCGGTATGTTCTTCCAATGATCTAGGACATTGTGCCGAAAAACTTGTTGGCAGAACTCTCTCATGCGAGCCATCACCCTCCTCCCCTCATCATTCATGATGATGGCTCCTGACCTACTATCGACCAGATATCCATAACCCCTAGGAGTCTGCCTAAGATGGGTCCTCTTCCATCTCCGTCCATGCTCCTAGGCATATCCAGGAGACCCCTCTACATCCGGTGTACCGACGGGGGTAACCTCTCTCGGAGTGGCACCCAAAGGGGTGGCACCCCTTTGCTAACGGCTGCGCAAAAGTTGAAGTAACTGGAGTAGACGTCCCCACAGGTGTGACAAATCCTAGAGGTGATGCAGCTCCAGCTGAACGATGAGACGGAGACACCACATCCGTGTCTCCACAACAGCATCCCCCTGATCCCGATGCAGTCCCTCCCTCTGGCCCAAGTCGTGAGCGTCGAGATCGTCTGCTCGAAGCCGAAGCATCCGATGGCGCTGAAGCAGATCTAGCAGAGTGCCCTGACGAAGAACGAGACAACTGCTAGTCTGCCATCTCTCTGAATCTCGCGAGCTGGTTTAGAGACATGCGTGCGAAGATGTCCTGCAACTCCTCATCGCTCATCCCTCGACTCATCCTGAAAATGTCACATGCATAGATAAAAAATGGTGTGAGAATAATCAATTTAAATTATACAAAGCACAGTAATATAAATTATTTTTTAAAAATCCCTCTTAAAATGCATATCTTATGTACCTTTATAAGAGATCTAAATAACGAATTGAGTAAGTGGATGCTCTAAGTATGAAGTATCCTATGGTCCCATGTTAATCTCCTGACACAACTCCGCATACACTAGAAGGTCGATAGACATGTCACCACAAAAGAATGAGTCCGCCTCGTTCTCAAAAAATTCTTGGACTCTTGTATTTTCATCATTGTTAGCCGATGCTGGCTCCAAGCTTTCGACGGCCTCCACCCCTTGTAATATCGACGCCTCTATTTGCATATTATCTTCATCTGTGCTCAGAACATCACTTTGATCATATACTCTCGCACTTCGGGGAGTTGAAGGTATAACATATCACCATCGAGGTTGTCGGGGGTTTGGATAGAAGATTACCTGTTCACAAACACGTACAAAGTGAGTTCAAACCATTGTGACATAAACCATGTCGTATTACAATTAGCAAGCAAATGACTCCATGCACCTGTTCACAATGGGCCGACAACACAAACGTGTCGCGTAAATCCATCCATTTTTTTTCGGAATCTATTTCAAGAAATCCCGATGGACCTCGTCGAACTGTTGCTCCAGCTCCTCCAAGTACCACTTTGAACCATTGCACATCGAATAGTATCATGGAGAAGCTACGGTAATCCACCGTAATAATACTTTGCAAGTTCCCAAAATACTCCATCTCATCCACAACCGTGTTTGGATCCGTTGCTTGTCGTCGGCTCTTTTGCTCAAACCTTGCCATGATACCACAGTCCATTGTGGAGCGCATTTTGTCAATACACTCCACACAAAAATGCCGTCCGCGCGACCACGCTGCACTATATATTTTATACTCTACATTGAAACACTCAAATTAGATGTCGCATATAAAATTTAGATACAACAGATTCTAAACCCCTCATCACCTTTGGACTACATCCTCTCGAGAATTCCCACTCCTCCATTGAGACCTCTGTCCCTTCGCTGGATGCTACGGTCAAGGCTCCATGCAACCATCATGTTGACATAAATCACGGCATCTCCTCCATGCCTTCGGGATATCGAATCGTTCGATGATGCGTACTATGTCGGAATTCAGCTCACGCTTCTTCTCGATCTTGCCTTGCAATCTCGTACTTGGTGAGCCACGTCTCCATGGAGGCATGGTGCAACATACAAAAGCGATTCACCTTCTCTTCCATTGAGGCATCCATTCTTTTTTCTACCCCATTTCCAACCACCACATCTCCAGTCAGTCTATCATTGTTTTTCAGTGTCCATAGCATTTCATTGTTTGGTTCCACCATTGGTAGCCATTGTGAAATATGCACTAACGCCTCTGACACTAACCAACCTTCGACCATGCTACCTTCTGGCCGAGCTCGTTGTTGCACAAAGCCTTTCAGGGTTTTCATGAAGCATTCCAGGAAGAACATCCATCGCGTATGGACAGGTCCAGCAATCTCCACTTCGTCCACAAGATGCACAAGAAGGTGGACTTGTATCATGAGCATGCTAGTGGGCAGGTATTTCTCAAAGAGACAAACCGTCTCCACTGCTCCCTGCCTCGCGTATTCAATAGAGGATGTCTTAATCTCTTTCTGTGAGATCCATTGCACCAAAGTCGACAACTTGTAAATGGCCTCGCGAATTTCTGGAGTAAGGTATCCTGCGATTGTGATCGGTAGGACAAACTGCCACAAATGAAAAAGCATTATGAATAATGGCCACTTTTCGAATTGCAGAATGCCCACGCTAATTACAATCCATTCGTAGCACAAACCTGACATATCTTATGCCAATCATGGGATTTTAGCCTCGACAATTGGTCATCTTTAGAAAATGCAAACCTGAGAGAACGCATCATACCTATCGGAGTGCGGATAGACTTGATTACTTGCTTCACAATGCGCTCTTCTTTAGTGGACAAAACCCAAGGAGTGCGAGGAAGCTACATGTGACCATCAGCACTCGATTGCAGCCAAAGTGCCTCCATCTTACCTACCTCCTTCAAATCCATTCGTGCCCCTATAGTGTCTCTCTTTCCTGTGATGTGGTCCCATAACAAGCTGCCCGCATTCTTGAAAATATGCATGGGATCCAACAAGTGGTTGACCTGTAAGTGCGTCCAATATAGCAACTCGTAGAAAACTGAGAACCGTTGCATTCCATTTGGATGTGATTCCGGGTTGACCATTTTTAGCTCGTACCAGCTTGCGGCATTTATACGTGTTGGAGGTCGTCCAAGGAAACCTTCCCTGAGTTCATGATCCTCCAGCAAGAAAGCGACGTGTCCTTGATATACCATCTTCTTCATGGTTCGTGACCTTTGGGAGTCTAACTGTGGCCCACACAATGGACATGCATGATAACTTGAGGTAACCAGACTTGTAAGGACACCACGACCTAGTGAATACTTGATTGAATGAGATAAAATATAGATATTACCAGCGAGAATGGAGGCCTGCTCACCTGAGCACTCTCCCAATCCCGAAAAGTCATGCGTCGTCCACATGAGAATGGCTCACATGTTGGCTGACCGCCGACCATCGCGCCTGCTCATATCTTGCACAGTGACCCCCTCCTCCCACAAAATCTTAAGCTCATTGACTAATGGACAAAGATACATGTCCATATTATTTACTTTGTAGCGGCTTGGGACGAGCAAGCTAAGGATGAGATGTCCTTTCTTCGTAGAAAGCCATGGAGGGATGTTATAGTTGACAAGGACTATAGGCCACACACTGTAAGAAGTTGAGCGTAGACCAAATGGGTTCACACCATCCATTGCGAGACCGAGCCGAAGATTCCTTGGCTCTCGCGCAAAGCCTGGGAAGGTAGAGTCAATGTGGCTCCATGTGCGCAAATCCGCTGATATTCGTTGAACTCCATCTGTGGACCTATTCTGCACATGCCACGTTGTCAAGCTTGACATGCCGGACGTAGAAACATGTGGTTTATGCGGGGGATGAGCGGAAAGTGTCTGAGAACTTTTTGAGGGATGGTTTGCCCTTGCAAGTCCTGTCGATATGTGTGAGCACCACACTTTGGACATGTCTCCATAGTCTCGTATTCTTCTCGAAATAGTATGCAATCGTTGATACATGCATGGATGTTATTGTAGTCCATGCCAAGCTTCCGTAAAACATGGCATGCATCATCACGAGACTCAGGCATGGTATTTGCAGGTGGTAATATATGATATTTTAATAACGTGAAAAAAATCATAAAACACCTTGAAAAAGCACAAATGTTTGTAATAATAGTGTCAAAAAAAATAATCAATGAAGCCTATGTGCAAGGTACCTGGATAACTCGGTCACACTCGTATCGCTCCACCCGTATTTTGCTTGCACACTTAAGAGTGCAAGCAATGTCTTCAACCGAGATACTCGGTACCCATCATATAATGGTATGGATGCTTCCTCTCTAAGCGGATCAGATGTCTCGACATCCATGGGAATCAATGCATCGATCATTGCCTCTATCTCAGGCTCCAAGATTGTAGGCAGGTCTGGAAGGTTGTCTGTCTCCTCTGGCATTGATGGTATAGATTTGCCTTGCGAGTGGTGGATTGGCTCCTGCATTCCATCCATCACACGCCCACGAACTCTTCTAATTGGCCGCAAAGGGTGCAGTCCCCCTTGGGACGAGACATCACCTCCCTGGATAGAAAATTTGCCAACAAGACCCAATCTTATTGTGTATGGTTTTCAATTAGGTTGCGAGTACAATGCATGATTAATATTAACTTCAAATTACCGTTTGCTAAAAATCTGCAATCACCTGATCAATAATCTCAGATTGAAACTCGCCAAATCGTCGTACGTGTTATATAAATAATCGGTGTTTTCGTCTAATTGCCAACTTGCATTGAGAGCAAGGACATGGGACACGCTGATTAAGATACACCTCGCGATCTTGAACAATAAGACCTTCTTCATTTTCCATCTTATCTACATTACAACTAACGAGGCTCAAATGGATAGCTTTATGGAGATGTATGTCAAGTTGCAAGTTGACCATAAGCTCTTGCTTGAGAGGTTTTAGCCTCTGCAAGAGCTTGAGAAGCAAATTTTATAAAACATTGAGGTTGATATTGATGCATCCATGGTGTTGAAATCTAAACTTCAAGATATAAGAAATGCTTTACTGATTGATGTAAAGAATGCATTGGACATAGTAGTTGAGAGATTTATTGATGTTATATCTCGGCCATATACCATGCTCAAGGATTTGTTTGTCCTGGTAGATAATTATTCGTTATTGTAAAAAAATAAATCATTGGTTCATGAGTCGAAGACTAAATGTTTGGACTTGACTAAAAGATTGGATAATGCCTTAGATGCTAAAAGGAAAAGTGATGAATATGTTACTTCATCATTGCAACAAAAAGATTGGTGACAAGGATGCTATGATTAATGAAGTTCTTCACGAGGTGAATATAGAGTTGAAGGGGATGAAACACGATTCTTCTTTGGGATTTAAAGGTGATAAGTCAATTATTGAGGTGTCTTCTTGTACAACCATTATACCTTATATACCTAGCTACGGTCTCTAGGTTATGTACTTTGAGTATCTTAGAGGGGCTCTACTAGGATTACTTATACAACTGCACTAGAGGACTTTGAGTATAAGTAATCCATTTATGAGCATCATTGAGGATCTCTTAGTCTAATAATAAATCAGTCTCAACAAAAAGCATCTTAGAAATGTGGTTTTTTGTCCTAGGTCCATGTATTAAAATTAATGCCATTTATGAATATCACAATGAATTATGCATATCACAATTAGATCCCCTACTTGGACATTATGAAGGATATGACCAATTTTAAGCTATCTTAAAGAGTCACCAATGTACGTGGCCCATGGCAAAGCACATTGCATACCATTATCGATAAGTCTATTTCGTGTATCTTAAATCTCCTAATTAGACTTTATAAAGTGTATGACTAATTTTTAGCCCTCTTAAGGAGTCGATGTAATGGTACCCATAAAAAAGCAAAGTGGATACCATTACCATAATCATGGATATGTTATGGCTCCAATATATGTTATCTTTGTCTTTCTCTCCCTCTCTCTCCCTCTCCCTCTCTTTCTCTCACATTTCCTCTCCCTCTCACAATATATCCTAACACTCTCCAAAAGCAAAAGGGAGAGGAAGAGAGAGAATGCACTCTCCCTCCCTCTCCCTCTCCCTCTCTTTCTCTTTCTCTCCCTCTCTCATTTCCTCCCTCTCCCTCTCCCTCTCCCTCTCTTTATCTTTCTCTCCATCTCTCTCCCTCTCCCTCTCCCTCTCTTTCTCTCTCATTTCCTCTCTTAAACAAGCAAAAAAGAAAGTGATTTAAACCTTTAACAAGCAAAAGGGAGAGGGAGAGAGAGAATGCACTCTCCCTCTCTCTCCCTCTCCCTCTCTTTCTCTTTCTCTTTCTCTCCCTCTCTCATTTCCTCCCCCTCCCTTTCCCTCTCCCTCTCTTTATCTTTCTCTCCCTCTCTTTCTCTCTTTCTCTCTTTCTCTCTCATTTCCTCTCCTAAACAAGCAAAAAAGAAAGCGATTTAAACATTAAACAAGCAAAAGGGAGAGGGAGAGAGAGAATGCACTCTCCCTCCCTCTCCCTCTCTTTCTCTTTCTCTCCCTCTCTCATTTCCTCCCCCTCCCTCTCCCTCTCCCTCTCCCTCTCTTTCACTTTCTCTCCCTCTCTCTCCCTCTCCCTCTCCCTCTCCCTCTCTTTCTCTCTCATTTCCTCTCCTAAACAAGCAAAAAAGAAAGTGATTTAAACCTTAAACAAGCAAAAGGGAGAGGGAGAGAGAGAATGCCCTCTCCCTCCCTCTCCCTCTCCCTCTCCCTCTCTTTCTCTTTCTCTCCCTCTCTCATTTCCTCCCCCTTCCTCTCCCTCTCCCTCTCTTTCTCTTTCTCTCCCTCTCTTTCTCTCTCATTTCCTCTCGTAAACAAGCAAAAGAGAAAGTGATTTAAACCTTAAACAAGCAAAAGAAAGAGAGAGGGAGACTCACCGATGAGATATGGCGAGTGTGGGGCGGCTCCTCTTTGCGATGAAGGCTCCTCCTCTCCTTCGCGAACAACGGCGGCGGCGGTGGCAAGTCTTCTTCCTCTCCTTGTCTCACGACGGTCGCTCTCTCCCTTGCTCTCGCTCTCAAAACACAAAACGTGAAAACGCAAAATAAAGCCACGCTCAGTTTCAGCCTGTTTTTTTCCCTGTGGAGCGTCGCTATAAGTGACGCAAATAGCGACGCCGATACCCGCCGTCGCTACCAGCTCAAATCCTTGTAGTGCAGGCGGCACCAGCGGGGGTGGGAAACGAACAGGCGGCCGGGCAGAGGAGAAGGAGGTGAGGGAGGTGGAGATGGCAAAGGAGGAGGAGGAGGAGGAGAAGGAGGAGGAGGAGGAGGAGGAGAAGAAGAGGAGAAGGAGAGAGAGAGAGAGAGAGAGAGAGAGAGAGAGAGAGAGAGAGAAGAAGAAGAAGAAGAAGAAGAAGAAGGAGAAAGAATGAGAGAGAGGGAGAGGTCGGGGAGAGTGAAGAAGAAGAAGAGAGAAGGAAAGAAAGAGAGAGAGGAGAAGAGGAGGGGGGAACCGTTGGGGGGAGGGGTTTTTAAAATAAAAATAAAAATAAAAATAATTGTAAAGAAATAAAAAAATACCTCCTCGTCCTACGCATAAGTGTGGGGCGGGGGTAAAAAAATTTGCAGGGGTAGGACTCGTACACAGCCAAGATGGCAATAGGGAAGGCGCGGACACCACGGGGACGTTTCGAGGCACGTAAAAGCAATAACACACACGTTCACGCATGAGGCAAGGCACGCGGGAACATGACAAAACAAAGAAAATGTAATAACATGCAAATCGTGAGCGTGAATGCAATGCGGTAAAAAGGAAAACAGTGCCGGAAGTTGAGGGAAAGACAACGGAAAGCCGAGAACGATTCAAGGCATTCACATGGGAAAAACACAAAAATCGAGCTTGAAAACGTAAACGAAAATTAATACCAGAAAATCCGTTTGCTAAAATGAAGCGTGGGAAAAAGGAAAAATGTGAAAAAAGTCATGCAGGACAGACCTAGTATGTAAGAACACAGTTTTGATGAAGATAAGACATGTGCATGCAAAAATTAATATAAAAAGAGCCAAGCACCGGAACGAAGGGTAGTAAAAAGGAAAAATGTCCAAGGGAAGGGGATTCACAAGGAGAGCATAGTAAAATACATATCTAGGGGAATGAGGAGGGGTTCGCATGCAAAAAATGCAAAAAATAAACCCGAAAACGCATACAAGAATGAATATAAAAAAATCCATTAGCCAAAATGAAGTGAGGGAAGAAGGACAAATGTGCAAAAAAATGTGTTCGATAATCCTATCATATCAGAACACAGTGCTGATCAAGAAAAACCCCGTTCGCATGGAAAAAAACCCAAAAATTGTATTCGAAATGAGATTCGAAAAGTAATATTGAATGATCCATGCACCAAAATGGGGGAAAATAAAAAGAAAAAATGTCAAGATACATATGATCTGTAGGGGTGTCACTTCAAATCTCAGTTCAAATGGAGTGAGGAGGCATTCACATAGAAAAAACAAGAAAATGGAGCTCGAAAATACCAAGAAAAATTAATAACAAAAAATCCAGAGGGTAAAATAGAGTGAAGGAAAAAGGAGAATTGTGCAAGAAGGTGGTCGGACAAGGCTAGCCAGTTAGAATTGAATTCCAAAAAGAATAGGGCAGGTTCACATGGAAAAATAACAAAAACGTATGCAAAAAAGGCACGAAACTACACAAAAATGAATAACAGACAAATCGTACGTTGGAATGACATGCGATTAAAAGGGAAAATATCCAAGGGAAGGCATAGGACAAGGCTGGTATATTAGATCGCTATTTGGAAGTGATAAAAGTAAGTTCACATAGAAATACATCCCATTGTGCGGGAAAAGATGCAAAAATTAATAACGCAAAAATAGTAAGTTGAAACAAGGGGATGTAAAAAGGAAAATGTGTCATTTAAAGGGACAAATAGTGCTATAAAGTTAGATCGGGAGTGTGGTGAACGTAGGGGATGTTCACATAGAAAAGGGAAAAAATTGTGTAATAAAAGCAACCACAAGGGAAATAGGGGATACGAGGGTAGTTGCATGGGAAAGGGACCCCATCGGGGCAGAACTAGTATGTGGTAGACACGCATGATTGGGTAATGACATATGTAGGGGGTATGCACAACAGACGCATAGGGACGCGTCCCCACACTTAAGACCCTACCGGGTTGACTAATCAACAAGGACCTAGGACTTGACAATAGAGTGGACTTGGGCATCCCCACACTTAAGACATGACTGCCATTGGTAAATAGAAGGAGGTAGGGGTAGAAAAACTTGGCGCATTTTGCAGATAGTTGAGAGTAATCGTCAATGGCGCGTGCTGGATCACAGTCATCTGCAGGAGAGGTATCAGAGCTTGTTGTAATAGACGCATCCAGCATGGCAAGGACCATGCAACAACACTGAGGGATGTCACATTGCTAATGAAGGTGAGGGAAGTCATCGATGGCGAAGGATAGAGCATGCAGGTCACAATCACTCATGTTGGAAATGAGAGAACGGTCACTCTCCCAAGCACTCACAGCCCTCGATGAATACTGATTGAAACCCATATCTCACACCTAGTATATAAATCGGCAAGGGGAATGGTGTAGGGGGAAGTACGCTAGGGTTCACAATTACTAGTGCAGTCATGAATCCCACCCGTCTGGCATAGGTATAAGGAGGAAGGCAGGGAGCCTTGTAGTGTAGTACACAGAACATGATGATGTGTCCTATGATGATGGCAGAGACCCGTCCCGTGTGTGCATAGGGAAATAGAAACGTACCTGATTCCAATTGTTGTAATGTCCCTCAACCTCACCTCTCAGAATTGATTGAGGAGAAACACCAGTCACACTTAGCCCACCCTCTGTCTCACGCTCTGTTGAAAGATACAAAGGGCAGCCATTCTTGAAACCCATTGATGTAATCCTCACAATCACTTGTGCACATGTGATGGTGCAACTGTGCATCCCGCCCTGTGCCGGCATATGGTGCAAGAAGGAAGACCAGGGAGCCTCATAATGCAGTGCATAGGAACAGATCGTGCTTTGTACATTGAGCGGCCCAACCCGTGCATGCAACACTCCATTCACACATCACACATCTCATTGGAATTGAAGGGAAAGGACTGGTCACTCACTCCACCCTCTGTCTCACGCTCATTGATAGATACAGAGGGCAGACCATACTCACATCTCCATTCGGTTAGGATGAAAGCTTACATCACTTAGGGAGTTGTCGATGAAGATCGCTTCATCTGTTGATGAAGAGGCATACCCAGGGAGATAGCCAACAAATCGAAACTTGATTTTATCTGTAGAGCATGTTGTCCTTGGAAAAGGTAGTATGTTATAGGGAATCAATCCTTCAAATGAGACTGCTGATCCAACACACCAAGGGAGGTGACTCTGGAAAGTTATGTTTGAAAAGGTTCGGCTAGTGATTCAACTATTTTTGGATTGCGGGATATTGCCACCTTTTCCATAGCCAGCTTCCCATCTAGGGGTGTTTACCACCTTGTCTTAGAATGAGGCCTGCTGTGACAAGGAATTGCTTCCTTTTCTCCCATAGCAGTTTGTTTTTTTCTTTCCTTTTATGTTTTTATGTTTTTATTTTTTTATTTTTTTATTTTAATAAAGAGAATGGTAGAAATACCATGTAGCAGGACCATCCTCATCACCATTGCTGGATCAGACGAGAGGAGAACATAGTAAGGATGGGAGGTGTTTGGGAGGGGCTAGCAGAACGAGATTGCCTCATGAGGAAAATCATAAGGGCTATTAGAAGCACAAAGAGAAGGACAGTGCGACCCAAAGGGAAAAGGGTGGGTCGACTGTGATTGTCAAGATTCTTAGGGAGGGAAGTACTTCTTCAGGCGATAGCCATTGATCAGAAATAGATCCTCAAAAGGGTCAACGGCTTGCACTTAGATAGAACCATTAGGATTAACAGTAAGGACCTTATAGGGATACATCCAGCATTGTTGAATCTTGCCAGGAAACTTGCCAAAGCAAGAATCATAAACTGGGACAACATCACCTTCTTTGAACTCCTTGTGCTTGATGAAGCTGTCATGATAGGCCTTATGTCACGCTTGAGTGGTTTCCATACACTGCAAGGCCATCCGATGAATCTCATCCAAACATTCCAAATGCAGCAGGTGGCACTGGAGAGACTCATCATCTCCAAGGCGTTCTTTAACTACCACTCGCAAAGAGGGCAACTCTAGCTTAACATGGAAGATGGCTTCTGTGCCATATACCAACTGGAAAGGAGTTTGTCCTCTAGCTACCTTATAAGAGGTTATGTATGCCCACAGGGCCTCTTTAAGTCGATCATCCCAATCGTGATGATGTGCGAAAATCGTCCTTGTTAGGATCCAGCAAAGGATGCGATTGGTAACTTCAACTTGGTTGTTGACTCTGGGGTAATAGGGGGTGGACTTGCGATGGCGGATCTTATACAGTTCTGTCAACTCCTTCATGATCTTGTTAAGGAAATGAGTACCTCGGTCACTTACGAGCTCTAGGGGATTGCCAAAATGAGTAATGATGTTTTCATACATGAACAGGGCTACACTGTTACCATCATCCCACTTTAGAGCTTTAGCTTCACACCATTTTGTGACATAATCCGTACATACCAGGATGTATCTGTTGTGCTTCTGTCTGGTGGGTGGATCAATGGGACCCATAAATCAATCCCCCACTTCTCTAACGGCTTTAGGGGAAGGATAGGTTGCAGTGGCATGGCACTCGTCTTGGTGGGTTTTCCCATTTGTTGACAAGCATTGCATCTCTTGCAGTAGTCATAGGCATCCTTGTGGAGGGTTGGCCACCAGTATCCTACGAGCGAAGCTTTTCTGGCTGTCGCTTCTCCTACAAAGTGTCCACCACATGGCTTGTCATGGCACGCTTTCAATACTATGTCGATTTTGTCTCCTGCAACACATCTTCGCAACACTTCATCTTTGCCTCTCTTGTACAGTGCACTGCCTAGCAAGGTGTAGGGGGACTGATTCCAACAGAAGCTTCTTCTTCTCACAGCTCAAAATGCTAGGGCGATATTGTTGAGTTCCTGGGAGGTTGGCTATGTCTGCGTACCATGGAGTAACTGTGTCAACTAGAAACAAGGAAGCATCAGGAAGGTCTGGATCATCCTATTCCTCTTCTTTAGTTTGAGGGATCCGTAACAGATGATCGGCTAGAACATGGGAACTGCCAGGCTTAGTGACCACTTGAAAATTGAACTCCTGGAATAGGAGCAACTATCTCATAATTCGTCCTTTGACATCTAGTTTGTTCATCAGGAAGGACAAGGCTTCATTGTCCAGGTAGAACTTGAAATGTGCCAACAGTAGATAGTGTCGAAACTTCTCCAATGCAAACATCATTGCTAAGCGCTCAAGATTTGTCACTATGTAGTTCTGTACTCTATTAGTGACCTTTTGGCTTGCATAATATATTGGCTGATCCAACTTGGAAGAACCCTTTTGGCATAATACAGTGCCTATCCCTTCGACCAATGCATCTGTATGCATATGGAACTCCTTTGTCCAATCAGGAGGTTGTAGGATGGGTGCTCTTATGAGGCACTATTTTAGGGTATTGAAGGCTTCTTTGCAGTCATCAATCCAAAGGAAATCCACATCTTTCCTTAAGAGCTTGTGCAGAGGGGCTACCTTGGTTGCAAAATGTGTAATAAATCTTTGGTAGTAACCCACATGACCAAGAAATCCTCTCAATTGCTTGAGTTTTGGTGCTGTCAAGGTAGCAATCTTCTCAATCTTCGCCGGGTCTGTTGCGATCCCTTGTGCAGAGAAAACATGGCCCAGAAGAACTCCTGATGAGACGCCAAAGACACATTTGTCGGGATTGAAAGAGATCCCATACTCCCGACATCTGTCAAAACATTGCTCTAGGTGTCCCCAATGCTCATGGATTAGGCCATAAACATAGAAGTCATCGAGATATACCTCAATGAAATTATGTAGATGGTTCTGGAAGGTAGTCATCATTACTCGTTGGAAGGTAGCATGAGCATTATAGAGCCCAAACAACATCACTCCCTAATAATAGGTTCCCCATTCTATGGTGAAGGTTGTTTTGGATTGGTCCTCTTCCACAATTTGGACTTGGTTATATCTACTAAATGCATCCAAGAGGGAATATAGCTCATGTCCGGCCAACAAATTGTGAAAGGGATAGGGAAATTATACTTCTTTGTCTTAGAGTTCAACTTTCGAAAGTCCACACATATTCGAAGTTTCCCATTCTTCTTGGGTACAACCACAATGGGCGAAACCCATTCATTGTTAGCCACGAGATAAATGAACTTTACTTCAAGGAGCTTCAATAATTGAGCCTTCACCAGAGCAAAATAATTGGGATTCATATGCCTCTGTCTTTGCCTCACAGGTTTGGCATCTGGTTCAAGGTCAATGTGATGTTGACAGACTGTAGGGTCAATCCCCTTTAGGTCTTTGTACGACCAAGCAAACACGTCTAAGTTCTCCTTTAGTAGGTCTCGCAGAACCACTAGTTCCTCTTTTGGAAGATTTAGATCCACTTTCAGGTGACGTTCAGTACCATCAGCATCCAGGAACATTAATTTCCTTTCACCGTCCACTTCACATATAAAAGTCCCACGGATTGCTTCTCGATAGAGGTTTGACTCCTTCAAGGGAGTAGTATCATCATCTAATGTTCCACTAGAACCAGCGTCCTCCTTCTGAACAGATAACTCATTTGTTTGTTGGGATTGCTGGAAGAGTATCAGAGCTTTGTTTGCTTTTGTGTGAGTGGTGATTTCTTTTAGACTTAGGGATTCATCTTCAAAGGATGCATCCAAGAATGTCACATAGCATGGACCTTCTATAAGCCGTGTCTCTAACAAGCGGCATCATCATCATCATTTCTCCAGAATGAATGGTCAGGGTGACAGGAGCCACTGGTGAACTTAATTTTAATAACTTTGATCCATTGCTTATGCACATTCTGCATACTTTGTGGTCCATTGGTCAATCCAAATGGAACATTGGTCATTCCATCCAACACCCCGAGATCCTCGACGTCTGAGGTCTCTGTAGGGACATCAACAAGATCGTCCACTATCTGAGGATATTATTCAACTACACTTTGATAACTTGCTTCTTTTTCTTCCTCATCGTTTTCATCCTCTTCCTCTAGAGGCTTTGTCTCGACTTTTGTAGAGGCTTTGTAGGATAAGAACAGGTCCTCTGTCTCTATGTCTACTTCTGCTTCTGCCTCTGTCCTTGGTTTTGTCTTTGCTTCTGACTTTGCTTCTGTCTTTGCAACTGCCATGTATCAGAGAGAACAATACATCCATGTTTCTAATTCACTGTAGAGGTGATTTCAGAAATCAATTTGAGTTGAGGCAGGATGTATTCTCCCATGGACAAAGACTTTGCTTCTCTCTCGATATTTGGCTTACAGTGCCCCATGTTAGGGAATGTGCCTCTATTTTCTTGGGAAGGATCTGTTTAACAGCCTCTTTATCTCATGATGTACCATCTGTTACTTCATTGGAGGAGTTTGCTATGACTTCGATGGATGTGGATCCATTGCCTTTTTGCAATCCATACAATTTCAACACCACTTTATTGGGTCCTCTGCCTAGGGTTAGTGTGTCTTTGAACCAGTCCGCCGTCCTGACTCTTGCTTCAAAAAGCCAGGGTCTTCCCAACAGTAGAGGATATGAGGTCCTGTAAGAATTTGGTTTAACCACCAAATATTTTATCCAATAGTCTCTTCCTGCCAGGGTTGTTTTTACATATGGGAGGATGCCCAACGGTTTGATTCTGCTTTGGTCTGCCAATTTGATAATCCACTACGTAGGTTAAATTCCTTGCAAACGTAGATCCTTCATTGTAACATCTGTCATTATGTTTACTGATGAGCCTCCATCAATCAATGCATCTGAAATAAAGCATCTTTTTATTCATACACTAATCTCTAGGGTTCCAGGATCTAAGAAGGTGTTAGCCACATCCACTTCCTTCACAAGTTCTGAGGCTCTGTTGGACTTGTTATTGTTGGGGAAGCAATCCTTAGTCTGTGTCTTCTTGTCAAGATGCTTTTGAATCTTTTTCGACAACTAGGAGACATCATTAGCAACTGTCGAAATGTTAGGTTTGGTTTAAAGGTGTCTAGGTCTTTGACCAAATCATACTCTTTAATAGGATCCACAGGCTTTTCCAATCGACTAGGAAATGGAGCCACACCCACTTTTATCTTCTGTTTTTCTTCTAAGAGTGGCAACATCTACGCTTCTTCTTCATGAGGAGGTACTTTTGCATCCTCTATTTCGTGAACCTCTCGTCCTGTCTCTGCAACTGTCTTTGTAGCTCACTGTGGCTCTATAGTACTCTATACTTCCTTATTTTGGATTGCATTATTCTGTTTTTCCCTAGGGAGGTTGAACTTCCCAGTTTTGGCAGAAGAAATATTATCTTTTGGAACTATGAGTTCTCCTTTCTTTGCTCACATTATTGTGGTCACTTCCAATTCCACCAAATTGGAGCAGGTTCTTGGGTCTTCTGTTGGGTATTAAAAGTAGATTTCACAGGGGCTGGACTTAGACAATCTTTTGCAGTATGGCCTTCTCCTTTGCATCAGCTGCATAAGGGCTTGTAATCCATTGATCTTCTAGGGTTTGGACAATTCGGTGAGATATGACCCTTTTCTCCATATCTGTAACATTCCACCTTTGATCTCTGACCATCGCCAGCAGACTGTCGTCCTCTATAACTTTGAGCGGGAAATCTCCTTGGACCAAAATTAGGACCAAACTCCCTAGGCTTTGGTCCAATGTCTTGCGTTGTCATTTTGGATTCTAGCAAGTTGAATCTTGTGTTTTCATATTTCTATCTTCGTTCATGCATCTCTTTTAAAGAGCAAATATCCTCTGTATGGTTCTTCCTCAAACAGTATGAACAGAAGGCTCTAGGAATGGTTGGTTTTCGGGTACATCCAATGGCTAAATGTCCTGCTTGATGGCACTTTCTGCACCATGTATTAGAATGCATCATATCTCTCCCATCTCCCGCAGGAGTGGATATATTAACGGTATTCACCTTCAGCGTCTGTAGCTACTCTATAATCACATCCATAAGCTCTTTCTTGATACTTGCCACTAAATTGGATAGGTAGTCCTTCAAAATTTCACCTCCTGATGTACTTGTAGTAGGGTTTGGGGAAGCTTCTGTAATTACTACATAGACGGGTTGGGTTGATCTAGGAGGTCCTCTATTTTGATCCTGATTCAGAGCTCTTGTTGAGACTTGAGGTTGTTGATTCCAGTGGATAGAATTCCACTGTTGTTGAGTCACCATTGGAGGAACTATTTGAGGCCATTGTTGTGGTTGAACCATCATTTGAGGCATTGCCATTTGCGACCACTGTGGATTAGGTGCATTGTACTGCGACATTGTTTGCATCTAGGGATAGGGATAGGGAGCTATCCCTGGGATTGCATTTGGTGGGTATGCCATTCCTGGCATGGGAGGAGATAAGACTCCTCTTCCTGGAGCCATTGATAGCCTTGCTTCAACTTCATCATATAGTCTTGCACCTTCCACTGACTAGTCTTCTCAATTCCATGAACTTGCAAACTTCTAGTTGTAGGCCTCTGAGAAACACTCCTTTCTAGATGCCTTTATTCAAATGATGGTTGGTCCATCTCTTCAGGATGGATTCCATTCATGAGACATAAGCTTCTACTCTTTCTTTAGAGGAATGACTTAGGTTCATGAACTCCTCTCACATCCTCTCTTCAAAACCTTCACACCTGAATTTAGTGAGGAAGTCCAACTTCAGGTCATCCCATGTGCCAAAAGTTCCTGCTGCTTGTCTCTCATACCATTGAAATGATGTGCCCTTGAAAGTGGCAGGGAAGATTGCTAACCAATGCTCAGGGGTTCTGACATTGTTAGCCACACATGCTACCATAAACTCTACTATATGAAGATCGGGGACTTCATTATACGCTCCCTTAAAAATTCGCAATGGGACTACATTTGTTGGCCTGTCATCAATATTTCCATGATGAATTTGACTAGAAAGGGGACCGTCAGTCACCATGGGGACTTCTGTAAATAGTGCTTTTAGGGTGTCAAAGGAGGCTTCTGCTACAAGCTCATTCTTAGCCTCGATTCTTGCATTCTCTCTTCTCACGTACCTCTAGAATCGTTCTAGTGCTTGCCTCTTGATTGCGTCATTCATCAAGGGGTTGGCTCCAACCAATTGGTTTGTACTCAGCAGAATAGAATCAGCAGGGGACTTTAGTCTCTGGAGGATTCTCTGGCCAATATCTCTTCTACTTTCTTCTTTTCAAAATCTCTAAATTCAGCTTTCAAACCACTACAGAGGGGGAGATATTCTGTTCTAAAAGTATCCAAACTCATTCTTCTTAGGATCGTTGTTGTGCCATCATTATAATAATGCCAGCTTTTGAGGGTTTCAACAGTGTATGTTGTGAAAAACACTCTGTCTACCAACTTCTAGTGGGTTGCTAATTGAACAAACAGGAGGTTGTCAGTGCACCAAGCATCCCATGTATCTTGCTGTTGAGCATCCACAAACAAATTCCAACTCTTTTCTTTCTTATTTTTATGAACCTCCACAGACCACGACTCCTAAATCTTCTTCATGATCTCCCACTTAATGATGTCTGAAAACATCTCAATGAATGCCAAATCTTCCATGGATGGTCATTCTCTCTGTTTCTACTCTTTAGTTTGTTCCCAAACAATTTACCACCAAGATGCACGTCTCTGTTGCTTCAACAGGAAGAGGAAATAGTCCACCACATAGAGCCTCCATCATGATGGTAATATGTTTCCGCCATTGTGGGATGAACTTCTTGTAGAAAGTGGCTTTGGCAAGAAGAATCTCCAACTCTTCAGTGGAAGAAGGAACTTTGCAAGCATCCAATGAATTTTCCTCTTCTTGGCAATGCCATTTCTTTCATTTTCAGCCTCTTCTGATGCTTGTTGATGGCAAGCTTCCACGGCTACACACCAAAAACATGGTGCCCCAAGAGGAACACCAAGGAAAAGGGATTTCTATTGCAAGAAAATCTATCTTGTAATATCGACAAGTTTTTATTTCATTCTTTTGAGAACCACAACAAGGAAAATAACAAATCTTCACACAATATCATAGTAGATATCTCCCACGGATTTAATAGAATCAACCATAATCTTCAATATCTTCAAAGAATCCATCAACAGAACAAGAAACACAAAAGAATACACCATTTTTGAATGGAAATAATATCACATATGATTCATCTTCATTGTCTTCATATTTCTCTCTCTTAATCTCTCATAGAAGAATACATTGTTTTGATAGAATTGGCTATATCTGACTCTCTCTCTCTCTCTCTCTCAATCATTAGTGCATCATCTTCTCACTAAAATACTCAATAATCACTCATAATAATCATTCTTAGTTCGTGGATGCACCTCCCAAGAGGTATGGGAGGTATGAAAGGGCACCAAAGTCACTACAGTGTCTCTTCATAGCTCACTACTGTCACTGCACTCCAGTCCTTTTTTGAGTCTTCAGTAGCTACTTCTTTCATTTGTTTTAGCTCTTTTGAACTTAGCTTCATCCTTTCCAAAATTTAGAAAACTTTTCCAAAGTCACATATAAATTCTACAGAACACTTACAAAAGATCTACAGAACAGAACATAACAGAGGCTCTACAAAGGGTTAACAGAAGATCATCAGAGGGTTATAGAAGGTCATCTGAGAACATCAGAACTTCATAACTCATGCTAAAACCATCCCAAACTATAAAAAACTATTCAATAATCTTTCAAAAGATTTCAACCTTTATCAATCATCAATCCATGCTTCATATAGAAGAAAATCAGAACAAAATAGAAGCTAAACAGAAGGTATCAGAACCAATCAACAGAACCTATCAGAACATCATAGAGCCTCATATTTCTACTAAGAATCATCATGAGATTCCAAAACCTAATCAATATCATCCAAAATACTTTCAAAAAATTCCAAAACAACCAATCATCACTCAAAATCCATCAAAAATCAGCCATTCAGGCCTCAAAAACTACAAAAATCAACCAAAAAATCTAGTCATTTCAGCATTCAACAGTAGGTTGATGCATTTCAGTCATAGTAATATTCCTAAAAGGTACAATAACATATAGCTTTCTTTGATAGTATAAAAATCCATTCATGTAAGCATAATTATCAAGGACAATGGTGTTAGTATTTTGAAATATTTACCAAATAAAAGAGGATTCCAAATAAAAAGCATATGTAGAAATCATTGTATCAAAAGTTTGAATTTCAATAGTAGAGATATAATTTAAACATACACTATTAATTTTATCAGACCCAAACAGGTGATATGATGCAATACCTTTGTGTGATCTATGACTTAATGCATATACAATAACATTAATATGACCTGACTGATATTGGATCATAGGGTGAAAATTTTAAATAAAGGAAGTCCATTTAATTTGTTAGTCAAAAATTAAGGATTGGTACAATAGATGGTTTATGGCTTGTTGATCTATTTTTATAAGAACTTCAGATCCCATAAAATAATGTTTTATAATATCTAAAGCATGAATAGATAATAATTCTTTATTGTACATATTGTAGCTCTATTTAGAGGGTTTTAATTTTTGGCTTTCATAGGCAATATGATGAACATTTTGCATTAAGACTGCACCTATACTAAACCACTAGAATTAGCGTGACAACTACAAAGAATTGTTGGGAAAATTTAGGCAAATGAAGAATAGGTGCATGGGTCAAAAGCTATTTCAAAGTATCAAAATATATTTTCTAACTAGGTACCCAATGAAAAACAATACTCTTACATAGCAACATAGTTAAAGATAGAGCAATCAAGGAAAAGTTTCTAATAAAATTTCTATAGAACTCGGCTAATCCTAGGAAACATCAAGCTTCATGTATACTCTTAGGATTAGGCAAATCTTTAATGGTCTGAATTTTCTTAGGATCAACAGTGATATCCTTTGTAAAAACTATATGTTTTTATCAATATTAGCATATAAATGGTTTTTGTGGGTAAATGAAATACAATGCAAAGATTTTTCTTATGTTTCTCTTCTGAATTACTAAAAACAAGTATGTCATCAAAGAAAACAAGAAAAACATCAAGTTGATAATCTAAAAAAATTATATTCATTATTTGAGCAAACATAGCTGGTGTGTTAGTAATAATAAAGGACATAACAATAAATTTGTAGTGATCAAACTATGTCCTAAATGCAATCTTAAATACATAAGCTAAATCCATATGAATTTGATGATATTCTAATTTAAGATCTATCTTGCTAAACCTTCAAGTTTATCAAGAAAATCATCAATTCTAGGAATCATATATCTATTTTTAACAATCACTTTATTTAAAGCTCGATAATCAATGCACATTCTATATGTTTTATTTTTCTTTTAAACCAACAAAATAGGTGCACTAAAAGGAGAAGAACTAGGAAAAATTAAACCTTTATCCAACAATTCAGTCACTTGTATTTGAATTCCTTTTTAATGCAAAGGATTGTATCTATATTGTGGGGTGAAGTGTCGGGACCTAAAACGGGCCTACCGACACTAGCTCTAAGGCACCAGAGCCAAGCCTCTCTACTCACCTAAAACTACCCCACAGGACCGCACGGTGACCAAGAGTGTCTAAGACTTTTCATTTGTACCGTTTTTTGTAGTCTAACGAATGATTATTTTCCCACTCCTCAAAAGGAGTCCCTAAACATGTTGGTGTTATATACCACGTAGTACACACACAAGGAGCACCCCTCAGTTGATCACCGTGGCTCCACTACGGCTCTCCTACACCTCGGGGATTGACCCCAAGATGAGCCAAGAGCATAAAACACTTTCGAAACAAAGTCGACTCTTTTGATAAACGATCTAGGAGATGATATATAATCCTCACCAAATAATTCCCAAGGAACCAAATATCTAGCCCTATGGCTTGGGATACCTCACACTCTCAGCGTCGAGTCATCACTCATACAACTAGGTGCTATGCATCCAAGATACGATACCATGTGGTGTAGGGATGCAAGGGTGAATTTGACCATCGTGCTCAAACAAATATTCATTGAAAATCAACAACGTGAAAGTGTGAACATAATTATTTTCATGATTTTCTTTTCTACATGAGTGCTTTATTGCTTAGGGCTAGGACTGAGTTTCCTCATACAACTAGTCCCTTTAAATTTAAACAATTGCAAACTCTATGTGAAATGCAACATCAAACATTAGATCAATTGAATGTACTTCAACCATAAAAAATCTCCTATCCCCTACTGTTTAAGATTTTGCATGCGTTGATAGGTGTATGCGTGGTTTTTTATGTATTTTTCGTTATTGAAACTCGGGTAAGTTCCTCATGAATATATGTGTGCATCACATGAGTTCAACATAAGGTATTTTTACAATACAAATTTTATATAAAATTTACATACAAAAGGGTGTAATATAAGGGGGTTATTTATAGATTGAATAGAAAAGAGTTATTGAGGAAAAATTCACAAATAAGGATTTTTATAAATAGGCCTTGAATGCATGTGTTGTAGACAATATACATATAGTAACTTTCCCAAGTAGTATTGAAATCTGTAGAAATGCACTCTAACAAAGAAATGGAACTAAACTAAGGCTAAACCTCATGCTTCAACTCCATTATATGATCATACACATTAATATTGTTTTTGCTTATTTTTATGACATAAAAACCTTTTTTTTTCCATTTTTCTTTAATTTTCTTATTTATTTATAGAAAATTACAAAAAAATATTGATTTTCTAGTTTATATTGATTACTCTTATAGAAAATGATTTTCTTATCATATTTCATTCCATGGAAACAACAAATGCGTACCAAAAACCAAAAAATCGTATATTTTCTCTAAAACCACCTAGTCTTGGGTTTTACATGTTTTACATACAATTATTATACAACTAATTTTTTTCAACATGACTGATCAAATAGAGAATTGGTAATCAAATCCAAGCATTACTAACCATTTCAAATAAAAATCCATCATAAAACTGGAAAGTCTACATTTTTCTCATAAAATCGCTCATTATGACACATGTATTTCCATATTGGAGGCCCGATGCTCTTCCACAGCCACCGCTGACGATCCATCTAACTCTGATTCACATCTCTTTCCACTCCCGCATCATCATTTGACTAGAAATGTCCATCTCATCCCATCCCCCTCTCTTTTACATTGATCGACAGTCCATAAGAGGAGAGAGGAGAGAGAAGAGAGGAGAGAGGAATACTAGAATGAGATCTTGTTGAATAATGCATCATTTCCTGTCATTCTTGAAGCGATAGGAAGCGAAAAATTGATGGAGATCACAACCAAGATGGTTCCTCATGAGGTTGCAAGTCCAAAAATTGAAAAAATGAACACCCCCCCCAAAAAAAAAAGTTTCTTTTTCATGCCCCTTCATTCCCAACGAGCTTAAACTCAAGTTTCAAAAAAACTAGATTACTTAAGCATGTTCACACTTCCCGCCAAAAAGTGAAAATTTTTATTTTGAGGGGGCAAACGCACTCGGAATTGAGATCCGTCTGGATGGCTAGCTTCATGACATCGTAATCTATAAGGTTGGCCACCGTGACACACTTTCTGGCTTCCCGATCATGTAGTTGCTTCATAATGTGAAACCTTGCATGGATTAAATGGGGGGTCAAACTGACTCTGATTGACGAACTGAGACTTGCGTTGGGTTCTTGGCATCGAACTCCATCTAGGAAAACTCTAGCTCATGGATCTATGACAACCGTCTATTTTGCTTGAAAATTTGGTCTTTTTCGGCCTCCCGGGCTTTTTTTCATTTAAAATTTTACATTTAAAAAATCCCCTCTCATTGGCGACCATAGGATAGGGAAACTCAACACGTCGAATCCCACGAACTAATCTGCACAAATTGTTAGAGAGAGAACCAGGGAGAGAGAAAGACTGCAGAGGAGAGAGAAAGACTGCAGGAAGAGAGAGAATAAGAGTGACGAGGAGAGAGAAAGACAGGAAAGATGAAGAAGCCATGGAAGCTTAGAGCAAGAAGGGAGAGAAAGATTGTAAATGTATTGATTTGTCAAAAGATGTGAAAAATTACAACTTCTCTCCTTATATACCAGTGTCTATGTGACATGGCATATTATTAGCATTCTAACTATTCCCAACTTCTTACAATCCATCCCTTCCCAAAAGTTTTTGTCCTAAAAAACAAACCTAGAAAGAACTAAAGAAGAGATGGATAGAACAGAGTACTACTCTGTTTTACAGCTTTACAAATGGGAGATGAGTGAAGAATTATCATTACAAGGGCTGAATTTGAAGAACAGAAAGAGGACCCCGCTATATACATGATTTGAAGAACTTCAGAAGCAATTGGAGCCATAGAATCTTCAACAAATAGTTCCAGAAGAAAGTAGACAGCTTGCTGAAATAACAGTCCCTGCTGGACCAAATCTGCCATAACTTTTGATAGAAGTGTCCAAATGAGATGTACCACATATCAAAATGAAGCTCTTGAAGAGTACTTTAAGCTCATGTAGATAGCTCAATTCTGAAAATGAAGTACGACAAAAACTGTTCTAAAACAGCGTGCTGTCCTGAACCAGTCTGCACCAATACTAGCTCCATAAGCAATAGGCTTTAGCCACCAATGTGTCCCTCAAGTATGGATACTCATCCAATATTGAATCAGGTCTCCAAGAAGCCTCTTCAGAGGGTAAACCTCTCCATTTAATCAAATATTCCACAATAGAACGTGATCGAAGCTTCTTTTCACGCTGACCTATAACAGCCTCTGGGATGTACTGAACAATACCATCTTCATCAATAGGTGGCAGCTCATCAACGAAATCCACTGGATCACCATAATAGGGCTTGAGCTGACTAACATGGAAGACGTTATGAATCTTTGTAGAAGAGGGAAGCTCTAGTCTGTATGCCAAATCTCCAATCCGCTTAAGGATCCTGTAAGGGCCATAGAATCTGTGGGCAAGCTTATTACTGGATCCATCTTTCAATGTAGAGTACTTGGATTTGGGCACCTTCAACAAAACCAGCTCTCCTTCTTGGAACTCTAAAGGTCTTCTCTTCTCATCAGCACACATCTTCATCTGATCTTGAGCCTTCCTTAGATTCACCTTACATTGCTGAAGAAGGGTCTGCATTCTTTCCAACTCTTCCTTCCCATGAGGGTTGATCTTTTCATTAAAAATGACTGTGGGTAAGGGCACCTTGTAACCATACAAAGCCTCAAAGGGTGAAACTCCTATGCTCGCATGAGTGGAATTATTATAAGCAAACTCAGCCAGGTGTAACCAAGAATCCCATGAGGTTTGGACATCATAGCAAAATGGCGAAGATAAGTCTCCAACCATTTATTAACTCTCTCTGTCTGTCCATCAGTTTGGGGATGATAAGCCGTAGATGGAGCCAACTTAGTACCCATAGATGTAAATACCACTTGCCAAAAGTTACTCATAAACTTTGAGTCCCTATCATGGACCATCACCTGCGGTAATCCATGTAATCTAAAAATATGCTCCATAAACTGGTTGGCCACTTGAGAAGCAGTAAACTGAATTTTTATTGGGATAAAATGAGCTGCTTTGGTGAGTCTGTCAACCACCACATAAATACTATTCCACCCCTTCTTGGTAGTAGGTAAGCCAGTGATAAAGTCCATAGTAATATGAGTCCATTTACCCGTAGGAATAGGCAATGGCTGCAACAAATCTCCTGGCTTATGGGTGCTATCCTTATTTTGCTGACAAGGCATACACTTCATAACGAAGTCCTTGACATCTTTCCACAGTCCTTTCCAATAAAAGCTCTTGCTGATCCTGTCATAAGTCTTGAAAACTCCCAAATGTCCAGCTAAAGGCGAAGAATGCAACTCCTCCATAATTTTTCGCTTGAAAGAAGAAGTAGAGGGAATAACAATCTTGCCGTTCCACCAAATAAGACCATTTTTAAGCTGGTAATGTGAGTTTTCTTCCATAAGACCTTGCTGTAATTTCTGAAAGATTTGGCTGAATTCCTCATCTAAGAGATATGCCTCTTGTAGCTCTTCAATCCAATCACTATGTAATTCTGTCATGGCTGATACTTTGCAGGCCCACATACGAGAGAGAGAATCAGCCACTATGTTATCTTTGCCCCTTGTATGAGTGATGTCAAAGTCATAATTTTGTAATGTTGCTACCCATCGTCGTTGCTTTGGAGTAAGATTTGACTGAGTAAGGAAATACTTGAGTACCCGATGATCACTATGTACTCTGAATTGGCTGCCATATAAGTAATGGTGCCATTTCTTGATTGCATGCAGAATAGCCAACATTTCCTGGTCATAAACATTCATGGCCATCTCCTTATCAGTAAGCTTACGACTTTCAAATGCAATTACTCCATGCTCTGAAGCAAAACAGCCCCAATACCACGGCCACTAGCATCACACTGTATAGTAAACTCTTTAGAGAAATCCGGGCATACAAGAATAGGAGCAGAGGTAAGTAATTCTTTTAACTGGTTGAAGCTGCTATTTGCAAGAGCATCCCAAAAGAAAGCCTCTTTCTTCAACCTGTCAGTTAAAGGGGCTGCAATTTCCGCATAATGCTTTATAAATCTGCGATAGAATGAAGATAGACCAAGAAATCCTCTAAGAGAGGTAGTAGTAGTAGGCGTTGGCCAATCTTTTATGCATTGCACCTTCTTGGGATCAGCTTGTATTCCTTTTTCACTGACTATATGTCCCAAGTATTCCACTTCAGTCTGCATGAAATAACACTTCTTCTCCTTAGCAAAAAGCCTATGATGTCTCAACACATAAAAAACCCTCCTCATATGCGACAAATGATCCTGAAAAGTCTTGCTGTAGATCAAAATGTCGTCAAAGAACACCAAGACAAACTGAAAGAGGAAAGGTTGCAGAATCTTATTCATCAGACTTTGAAAGGTAGCTGGAGCGTTTGTAAGGCCAAATGGCATCACCAAGAAATGGTAGAGCCCACGATCAGTCCTAAAAGCAGTCTTGACCTCATCACCCTCTCTCATGCGAATCTGATGATACCCTGATCTCAAATCAATCTTCGTGAAGAATCGAGCCCCCTTAAGCTCATCAAGCAAATCATCTATCCTGGGTATAGGATACCTGTTCTTCACTGTTATCTTATTGAGATCCCTGTAGTCAATGCAAATTTTGAAAGATACATCTTTCTTTTTGACTAACAGGACTGGGGATGCATAAGGTGAATAACTTGGTTCAATAAATCCCATTTCAAGAAGCTCTTTGATTTGCTTGGCTACTTCCTCTCGTTCACATTTTGATAGTCTGTAAGGTGGCTTATTGATTGTCTTTGAGTTGGGTTCCAAATCAATGGGGTGATCCACCGCTCTCTTAGGAGGCAATGAAGTAGGTACTTCAAATAAATCTCTATACTCCTCAAGAAGAGCTGTCAAGGCTGGATGGTTTGCTGAATTATTGGGCTGATCCTGTGTTTCTTTGTTCAAATGCAATACAAATATCTGTGAGCGCTTTTTGTACTCTTTCTTGAGTTGTTGAATGGTGATAAGCTGAAAATCAGATCTACTAGGGATCCCCTGTAAACGGATGAGTTGTCCATTAGAAAAAAACTCCATATATAACTGCGAGAAATCCATAGTAATCTTGCCTAAGGTCATCAACCAATCACAACCAAGTACAATATCTATGGGCCCCATTTCCAAAGTGATTAGGTTTACTTTGACTTCAAAATTTTCAGCCATCTGCAAAGAAACCTGTGGGCAAATCTGCGTGCTGGTTTCCTCTTCACCATTAGCCACTTGTACTCGAATGGGCTGCTGTAAGTCGGTGGGAACACAATTCAACTTGTACATAATAGATTTATTGACAAAACTGTGAGTACTACCACTATCTATCAAGATGAACACTGGCTCTCCACATATGCTTCCCTTCATATGAAGTGTATTAGGGCTCTTAGATCCCGTCCAAGCATCCATAGAGATAGAACAATTAGTGGCAGCAGGCAACTCATTACAAAATCCTCCAGGATCAAATGGGATATCACCGCCTGGATCAAAAGGAAAAGAGTCAGATGGATCATAGAAATACTCATGTCCACCATCATCCTCGAAATCTTCATTTTCAGCATTGATTGTGACTGCATTAACTTCATCTATGTCATTTTCAAGGTCCTCAAGAACTAGCATACTCTGAAACTTTGGCTTGGCATTTTTGTATACACACTTTGAAGCATGGTAAGGAGTATACTTTTCTCCACACTTGAAGCATAAGCCTTTGTCCTTTCTTTCCTTGTAAAGATCCATGGGAATATTTCTAGAATTTGTATTGGCTGAAGTAGACTTAGGCTTATTGTCACCTTGCTTAAATTCAACCTTTGGACTGTTTGCTGTCCTGAAATTGCTTTGAAGCCTAGAAGCATTAAATGGAGGATAAGTTGGTATCCGTAAGCTCCCACTAGGCATATGATTGCTGCCATAATTGTTACCAACTTGCCCTTGCTTTAAAACAGTCCTTGGCTGTCCATAACTTGGCTAAAATGAAGACTCTTTCCTATACTTCCTTCCATAGCGCTCTGCAAGCTCAATAGCCTTGAAAAGTGAAGTAGGATTCTGCGCCATAACATCAGCTGACAAGGATGGTTCTAAACCATACATAAACTTGTGTAACTTGGCCTCATCACTGATGTTTTCCACATACATGGTCAAGTTGAGGAATTGGTTTGTATATTCTCTTACACTTAGGCCCCTTTGTTCCAAACCATACCATCTTCGTTCTAACTTCTCTTTTTCAAGAGGTGAAACAAAGACTTCAGCCATAAGTGCCTTGAAAGCTTCCCAATTCTCAATAAGTACATTCTCTTTCTTGATATACCTCCACCAAGTGTGGGCAAATCCTTCTAAGTGCAAAGAGGCAAAGTGTATCTTCATAACATCAGTTTTAGGAAATATATTAAAATAAGACTCCATCTTAGAGGTCCATTCCTCTAGTTCTGATGGTGAAGAAGACTGGCCATTGAATTTGGATAAAACAATTTTGTCCTTGAATTCTCTATCATGAAAGGGTTGCTGTCCCAAAACTGACTGATCAGGATTTCCAAGTACAGAACCTCCAAATTGAGACTGATATCTTCCAACAGGTGGCTGAGAATTACCATGTAATCTTCCTGTTGGTAAAGCACCCCTAGAATGCTGAGTATGCAGTCCAAAAGCTTGAGTATTGGCTCCGTTCAAACTGCCCAAATAGTCATCATGCCTTTGTGAAGCTTCTCCTACTTCATACTGACTATTTGGAATACCTCTTCTTCCAATGATTCCATCTCCATGACCATTTTGGTTGGATGGCTGAAGTGGGACTGAAGGGTCACTGTTTGAACAAGCCTTCTCATTGGCTTCTTTTGATCACGTTTGTGACTGCATTAATTGAGAAAATTTTGCCATAAGTTGAGCGTTAGATTCTACTAATTTATCAATGGAAGCATTGGTTCGGGTAGTTGATTCCATCATCTTCTCAACAGTAGACTTCGTTTGATCATGAGATAGAATCATTTGCTCCATTGCTGTCAAAAGGACCTCATGACATTCCCTATGTCTTAGTTCATGGAGACACAGAGTATCATTGAGTATACTGATCTCTCCTTGTTATTGAAGCTCTTCAGGGTTCTCTTGAAGTGTGCTTTCCATCATGGAATCCCTGATTTGCTGTGCATAATCCTCCTGGACCTTATTTTTGCCTTTATGTCCTGCCATACTAGTGCAGTCCTGCAGCACCCCCTGTCAGTAAAACGGCTATAACTTTGGCTAGAAAACTCCGATTGCAAAAATTTTTTGTGCGAATCGAAGCTAACAATGCCCTCTTCGAGATGAGCTATAGCACGCTATAATAGGTTTAGGACAAAAAATTCTATAATTGAATTTCAGAGTCTGAACTGTCCAGTCCTGCACCCTGTTTAGACCTGTAAGTGCCCTGTTTTGACCCTGTAATGCAAGAGAGTAACCTCAAATGGCTACCAAACCCTGCAAAGGGGTATATAGGACCTGTGGGTATCCTATAGTACCTGCATCTGTGCTTCAGTAACAAAGGGTGTACTTGTATCCACCTGTAAATACCCTATGGGTAACCTGTAAATTCCCTGTTTTACCCTGTTTTAATCCAATAGGTACTTGAGTCGTTGGAAAGTCTTCAATCTTCAATTCTCCACTCGCTGTACCTGTGTGAGGGATAAAATGGTAGGACAGGCTCCCTACACGGGCTCCGAATCACCGGGAGGTGGGCAAAGTTCCCCTCGGGTGGGTTGGTTGCACCCCTTCGGGATCTTCGATAGTGAGGGAGGGTCACCTCTCTTTTGTCCCACTATCTCCCCCGGCATCCACCTTTTTCCTCGGTGGGAATATCAACATGGTAGAGGCTAGTGTGCTAAGCAATCAACATGATATGCAATTGAAAAATATCCATTTAGCCTTTCATGAGATGCAATTGATTGAGATAAGAAAACTTGAGATGGGAGAAGGGTTTTACCTATGCAATTCAGTGACTCACTGATTGCTAGTACTTACCCTTTTACAATTTTCTAATTTAGGCAAAGAGAATCAACCAATCAATTGGATTAGAGTAAACAAAAGCATCAATCAATGTATTCAGTCAATAAGATTCAAATGTTATGCTGAAATCTCAGATTGAGGCCTTTAATTCACTGATTGAAGCTAATATGCATTAGGCAAGCATTGCATTCATGAGTAGGTGAATTCAAGCAAAGGTTGGCTGAGAATTTGATGAAAATGTTCAATTATTTAATCTCTCAGTCAAATAGCTTAAGCTCAGCAATTGGATTAATGAGAGAGATTAAAAATTGAAGAGAAATACCTTGACATGGCTGAAAATAACTTGCCAAATGCTTGATAGGGCTCCCGGTTGTCCAATGTTAGCAAAATAATCCATAAGGCTTGCTTATCTGATGGTTGAGACCAATCTTGAAGCTTCAAGTGCTTGAAATTGAAGCATTAAACCCGTTTCCCCCAAATTTTTGCTCCATAGAAGCTCTTGATCCTCAATCTTTAGCCATCCCGTGCTTAATCCTTGCAATTTGTTGAAGAATCCTTGCTGAAATGATTCCACGGGCCAAAAGGATGAAGAATCTTTAAGAAATTGTCAAGAAATGGAAGCTTGGGCTGAAGCTTTCATGGCTGCCCATGGACTGTTCACCTAGGGTTCAAGAGAGCTGAGGAATCCTTGAATGTGGTTGAGAATCTCACTATTGCTGAGGATTTATGTTTGAAATAAATCAAGAGGAGTGCCAGAGCTGAGGAGAAGCAAGCTTGAAGCAGGGCAGGGCTGGAATCAGCCCGAAAATTGCGCCGCAATTTTCGGGGCTGCTTCTGGCTCCATGGTAGTGAAAAGTTTGAGCAACCATATGCTCATTCTAGAGGTCTTGAACTGAGGAATCATTTCCATGTGGTATTTGACCAAGAAACTCAGGGATAAGAGAGATATGAACTGATCTTCAGGGCTGAACTTCCATGAAATCTGCAGGAAACTCCAGGAAAGGGAAAAGAGAAACCCCTCTTTTCAAAGTAACCACAGTTTGTTCCCAAACTAGGCCCGGTTAACCATCCTTTACCCTAGTTACCTTCAATTTTGAATAAAATTTGGTGACGTCCAACCATTTAAGCCCTTATCTGCCATATCTGACCTTGGATATCTCCAGATGTAGTCATTTGCTAACTTTAGTTGTCCTGCAGCACTCCACTAGTCACTGTCTTGTACCATTTTTGTTTGAAATTGGTTTTGAAATAGGAAAATAGGAGTGAAAATGGAAGAAAATAATGGATTAAAGACTGAAGCTCTGATACCACTTGTCAGAGAGAGAACCAGGGAGAGAGAAAGAGGAGAGAGAAATACTGCAGGAAGAGAGAGAATAAGAGTGATGAGGAGAGAGAAAGACTAGAATTGGAGAGAGAAAGACATGAAAGATGAAGAAGCCATGGAAGCTTAGAGCAAGAAGGGAGAGAAAGATTGTAAATGTATTGATTTGTCAAAAGATGTGAAAAATTACAACTTCTCTCCTTATATACCAGTGTCTATGTGACATGGCATATTATTAGCATTCTAACTATTCCCAACTTCTTACACAAATAAGAACCATAGAAAGCATCAAGCTACTACAAAAAAATATATACTCAACAAAGCATAAGAATAACTCTCATCCTACCCCTTGATAAAATCAAGGCATTGTATGAAGTTGAGAAGAATAAGGATTTAGTGTGTGAATAATATTGATTATATGCCATGTCACACTGACATTGGTATAAAAGGAGAGGACCTGTAATTTTTTCTATCTTTTGACACATTACTGTCCTTCTCTTCTATCTTGCTCACAACTTCAATGGCTTCTATCTCTTTCTTGTCGTTCTCTCTCCTTATCACTCTATTTCTCTCTCTTCTGCACTCATTCTTCTCTCATATGCAATCTTCGCTTTCCTCTTTCTCTCTCTTCAATCCACTTCTTGAAAAGTGGTATCAGAGCATTGATCTTTGATCCATTTTTCCTTCTATTTTTAGTCCTATTTTCTCCATCAAAATCAATTTCAGACAACTACTGGAAAAGACAGTGACTAGTGGAGGGTTGCAGACCATCTACAGTTACTAAGAGACTACATCTTGAGATCTTCAATGTTAGATATGGAGGTAGGAGGCTAAAGTAGCAGGTCATCATCAAAATTTCATACAATTTGGAGGTAACTAGGGTAAAGAGGAGTTAATTGGGCTTAGTTTGGAGACAAATTGTGGTTACTTTGAAAAGAGAGGGTTCTCTTTTCCCTTTCTTGGAGTTTCCTATAGGTTTCATGGAGTCTACCCTCAAGATCTTGTCATAACTCTCAAATTCCTGCTCTTCTTGGCCAAGCATATTATGGAAAAGCTTCTCTGCTTCAAGATCTACAAGTTGACTACCCATTTGACAAAGATAAGCTCAGCAATGGAGCCAAGAACAGCCCCAATAATTGTAATGCAATTTTCGAGTTGATTCGAGCTTGTTCTTTGCATCACATGCTTCACTTTCAACCTCTAGTACACTCTTTGATCATTGACAAGTGAGAATAATCAGTAACTCTTGAAGATTGAACTCCATTTGTGAACTTTCAGCCTTCGTGTAAACCCTAGATGAATAGTCCATGGTAGCCATGAAAGCTTCAGTCCAAGCTTCTATTTCTCACAAATTTCTTGAAGATTCCTCATCAATCCAGCCTGTGGGATCAAGGCAGTAAGGATTCTTCAAGAAATTGCAAAGATTTTAGCTTGTGGAGGACATTGGAGCTCATATTGAAGCTTTATTTTGGGGCTTTCCTTCAAGAGGCTTGAATATTTGGTATTCAAGTGTTCAAGCAAGCTCGAGGCATTGATTCTTCACAGATTTGATCATATTGGAGCTCATATGGACTGATTTCATGGATATTTCAAGCTTTATGGTGGATTCATGGTGTATTATGGAGAAATTCTTCCATTAATGGGATTGGAGTTGACATCTATCATCCTCTTCAAGTTTAATCAAGGTATTTCTCTTGCTTAATCTCTAAAATCTCTCAATAATCCACTTGCTAATGCTTTTTCACTTGTTGATGAGAGATTGTTGATCAGTTAATTCTTTGAGTTGATCAATAGATCAGAGATTAGTATTATTCCCATTAATCTCGGCCCATTTCATTGGATTTCAGCATTGATTCAATCATGATCTCATCATAGGTATCATTTGCCAATCTTGATGCATAACCTTGATTTGTTTGGTTAAATACTTGTGTCCAAGCTGAAATATTATAAAAGGGTAAGTACTACCAATCAGTGAGTCACTGATTTGCATCAATAAGACCCTCATTCTATCCAAATTTTCAAGAATTCATCCAATTGCATCTCATGAAAGGGGCTGAATGAATATTTCAGAAATGCATTTCATGCTAGTTGATTAGAATAGAATGCCATTGTCATGTTGATATACCCACTGAGGAAAAATTTGGATGCGGGGTAGATAGTGGTGACCCTCCCTCACTATCGAAGATCCCGAAGGGGTGCAACCAACCAACCCCGGGGGAAACTTTGCCCACCTTCTGGTGATTCAAAGCCCGTGTAGGGAGCCTATCCTACCATTTTATCCCTCACATAGATAAAACGAGTAGAGAATTGAAAAATGAAGAGTTTCCAAAGGCTGAAGTACCTTCAGGAGAAAAACAGGGTAAAATAGGGACTTTACAGGACACTACAAGGCATTTACAAGTCCTTACAGGTACAAAATTCATTACTAAAGTACAAGTGTAGGTACTACAAGGTACCCACAGGTCATGCTCAGCCTTCTACAGGGTTTGATAGCCATTTGGGGTTACTATTTTACCTTACAGGGTGGAAACAGGGCATTCACTGGTTAAAACAGGGTGCAGGCCTAGACAGTTCAGACTCAAGGATTGAGTTGCAGAATTTTTTGTCCTAAACCTATTATAGATTGCTATAGCTCATCTTAAAGAGGGTATTCTTGACTTTGATTTGAACTAAAAAGTATTGGAATCGGAGTTACCTAGCCCAAGTTATAGCCATTTTTCTGATAGGGGGTACTGCAGGACTGCACTATTATGGCAAGGCATAAATGTAAAAATAAGGTCCAGGATGATTATGCTCAGCAAATCAGACATTCTATGTTAGAGTATACACCCCAAGAGATCCCAGAAGAGCCTAAAAAACATGGATAAATCAATGCACTTAATAACACATTGTGTACGCATGAGCAAAGGCATCAACAACATCATATGGATCTATTATCAAGAGTGGAGTAGATGGTTTTATCTATTGATCAAATGAAGTCTTCTATTGAGAAATTAGTGGATTCAATGACTCAAAAAAAGGCTTCTATTGACAAGTTGGTGGAATCCAATGCTCAAATAATGGCTCAATTCTCCCAATGGATGCAAATGCAAATGCAAATGGGATCTAAAGAAGCAAAGGAGAAAGCTTATTCAAACAATGAGCCTTCAGTCCCACTTCAGCTACCTAACCAAAATGGTCAAGGTCATGGAATTATTGGATGAAGAGGTATCCCAAATAGCCAATATGAAGTAGATGAGACTTCACAAAGGCATGATGACTGTTTGGGTAGTTTAAATGAAGCCAACTCCCAAGCTTTTGGGCTGAATACTCAACTTCCTAGAGGTCCTCTACCAACGAGAAGATTGAGTGGTTCTCAGCCACCTATTGGGAGATTTCCATCTCATTTTGGGGGTTCTATGACTAGCACTCATGATCAATCTATTTTGGGACAACAATCATTTCATGAAAGAGAACTGAAAGACAAGATCATTTTGGCCAAGTTCAATGGTCAATCATCTTTACCATCTGATTTAGAGGAGTGGATCTCCAAAATGGAATCTTACTTTGACATATTTCCTAGAAGTGATGACATGAAAATTCATTTTGCTTGCTTGCACTTGGAGGGATTTGCATATACTTGGTGGAGGTATATTAAAAAGGAGAACATACTTGTAGAGAATTGGGAAGCTTTCAAGACACTAATGGCTAAATTCTTTGTCTCTCCTCTTGAAAAAGAGAAATCGACACGGAGATGGCATGGTTTGGAGCAAAGGGGCCTAAGTGTAAGAGAGTACACTAACCAATTTCTCAACCTAACTATGTATGTAGAGATGTATGTAGAGAGTATCAGTGATGAGGCTAAGCTCCTCAAGTATATGTATGGCCTAGAGCCATCTTTATCAGCTGATGTCATGGCACAAAACCTTACTTCTCTTTTTAAAGCTATTGAGCTTGCAAAGCACTATGCAAGGAAATGTAGAAAAGAGTCTTCATTTTAGCCTGGTTTTGGATAGCCAAGGACTATTTTAAAACAGGGACAAGTTGGCAACATTTATGGCAGCAATAATGCACCAACTGGAGGCTTAAGTTTGCCAACTTATCCAATGTTCAATGCTTCAAGACCTCAAAGTAAATTTAGTTGACTTCAAACAAAGGGATAACATGCCTAAATCCATTTCAGCCAACATGAATTAACTATCCCTATGGACCTCTATAAGGAAAGAAAGGAAAAAGGGTTATGTTTCAAGTGTGAGAAAAAGTATACACCTAATCATGCCACAAAGTGTGTATACAAAAATGCCAAATCCAAACTTCAGAGTATGTTATTTTTTGAGGATCTTGAAGATGAAATTGATGAAGTTAATGCAATTGCACCTAATGCGGAAAATGAAGATATTGAGGAAGAAGTTGGGCAAGAGTATTTTTATGATCCAACAGACTCTTTCCGTTTTAATCCAAGTGGGAGTGTTCCTTTTGATCCAGGTGGGACTTATCATGAGCCACTTGTTGCTACTAGTTTCTCTATTTCCATGGATGCTTGGACATGTTCTAAGAGCCCTAATACACTCTGTATGAAGGGTAACATTCATGAAAGGCAGTAATCATTCTAATAGATAGTGGCAGTACGCATAGTTTTGTGAATAAGTCCATTATGGACAAGCTGAATTGTCTTCCCACCACTGATTTACAGCAGCCCATTAGAGTTCAAGTGGCCAATGGTGAAGAAGAAATCAACACACAAATATGCCCACAAGTTTCTTCACAACTAGTTGAAAATTTTGAAGTAAAAGTAGACCTGATTACCTTGGAAATGGGGCCTATAGATATTGTATTTGGTTGTGATCGCTTGATGACATTAGGAAAAATCACTATACATTTCTCACAGCTGCATATGGAGTTCATCTTCAATGGATAGCTCATCCATTTACAGGGAATTCCTAGTAGATCAAATTTTCAGCTTATCACCATTCAACAACTCAAAAGGGAGTACAAGAGGCATTCACAAATATTTGTTTTGCATTTGAATAAAGAGATGGAAGATCAACCCAATAATTCAGCAAGTCATCTAGCCTTGACAGCTCTTCTTGAGGAGTTTAGGGATTTGTTTGAGGTGCCTACTTCATTGCTTGCCAAGAGAGTAGTAGATCACCCTATTGATTTGGAGCCCAACTCAAAGACAATCAATAAGCCACCTTATAGATGATCCAAATGTGACCCTTGAAAGAGTGCGTAATAGCTCACTCTCTGCCCTACGTAAAGTCATGAGAGTTCGGAGCCAAGCAAATCAAGGAACTTCTTGAGATGGGATTCATAGAACCAAGTTCTTCACCTTATGCTCTACGTGAGAGTTCGGAGCCAAGAAAATCAAGGAACTTCTTGAGATGGGATTCATAGAACCAAGTTCTTTACCTTATGCATCTCTAGTTTTTTTAGTCAAAAAGAAAGATGGATCTTTTAGGATGTGCATTGACTATAGGGATCTTAATAAGATCACAGTGAAGAACAAGTATCCAATACCCAGGATTGATGATTTGCTTGATGAGCTCAAGGGGGCTCAATTCTTTACGAAGATTGATTTGAGGCCATGATATCATCATATTCGCATGAGAGAGGATGATGAAATCAAGACTGATTTTAGGATTGATCACAAGCTCTATCATTTCTTAGTGATGCCATTTGGGCTTACAAATGCTTCAGCTACCTTCTAGAGCGCGATGAATAAGATTTTGCAGCCTTTTCTCTTTCAATTTGTCTTAGCCTTCTTTGATGACATTCTAATTTACAACAAGACTCTACAAGATCACTTAGCATATATGAGGAGGGTTTTTGATGTATTGAGACATCACAGGCTTTTTTCTAAGGAGAATAAATGTTCTTTCATACAAATTGAAGTGGAATACTTGGGACATATTGTTAGTGAGAAAGGGATACAGGTTGACCCTAAGAAGGTGCAATGTATAAAAGATTGTCCAACACCTACTACTGCTACTTCTCTTAGAGGATTTCTCGATCTATCTTCATTCTATCATCGATTCATCAAGCATTATGCGGCTATTGTAGCTCCTTTGACCAATAGGTTGAAGAAGAAAGCTTTCTTTTGGGATGCTCTTACAAATGGTAGCTTCAACAAGTTAAAGGGACTCCTTACTTCTGCTCCTATTTTGGTATGCCCAAATTTCTTGAAAGAATTTACCATACAATGTGATGCCAGTGGCAAAGGCATTGGGTTTGTTTTGTTATAGGAGCATGGAGTGATTGCCTTTGAGAGCCGTAAGCTTACAGATGAAGAAATGGCCATGAATGTTTATGACCAAGAGATGTTGGCTATTTTGCATTCAATAAAGAAATGGCACCATTACGGCAGTCGATTCAGAGTCCAAAGTGATCACAAGGTTCTCAAGTATTTCCTTACTCAGACCAATCTTACTCCTAAGCAGCGTAGGTGGGTAGCTACATTGCAGAATTATGATTTTGGCATCACTCATACAAGGGGTAAAGACAATATAGTGGCTGATTCTCTTTCTTGTATGTGGGCTTGCAAAGTTTCAACAATGACTGAGTTTCATAGTAACTGGATTGAAGAACTACAGGAGGCTTATCTTTTGGATAAAGAGCTCAATCATATTTTTTAGAAATTATAGGATGGAAGAAAAATTGCATTATCAGCTTAAAAATGGCCATTAGGAGAAATATGGACTCTCTTTTTTGCCCCTTAAGGATAAAGAAATATAGGCCTAACCAATGAGAGAGCTGGGATTCCACATTCATGTAACATGAATCTTCTAGCCATATATTGGCCCAAATCTTCTCTCAGTAATAAAATAAGGGAAAATATGGGGAATACAATGCTGACACTTCTTGGAAGTTTGTGAATCGAATTTTCATTTTCTTATTTTTTTATGTTTGACTTCTCATTTCTCCCCTTTTCAGTTTCCCCCTCTTTCTTAGGCGGATCTCAAATTTATCATATCTCTTTCCTCGCTTCTTCTTTCCTGATGAAATCTTACAGCCTCATTGTTGCTTGCCCTATCTGTAACCCTGTGAAATTTCATTTCCTCTACACAAACACAGAGCGAGTTTCACACATTTTATGAGAGCAGAGCTTGTTCTACCAAAGCCCTAAGATTTTCTTCACAAAAGTTTACAGGTATATTGTTCTCTTCCATGGATGTTCTATGGTAAAGTTTTATCTCATTTGGACAAAACCTGTGCAAGTTATGTGCATTCTCTAACATGTAATTTCTTTTGTTTTGGTACTCTAGGAGTCTCTTACAATCAAGAACAATGATCTTTGGGAACACTCAACTTCTTCTTCAACATCTTACGGTTTCTTTGTAAACAAAGTTACAGGTATCTTGTCTTGTTTTTTTGCTGCTCCATGGTTAAATTTTATCTTGTTTGACCAAAATGTATGCAAGCTATATGCATACTGAGTTGTTTTTTGCCTCCCAAAGTCTTTGAGGGTGGAGAACAATGATTTTTTAAAACTCAACTTCATCAATATCTTTGGGCTTCTTTTTGCAAAGAGAGCCACATGTATATTGCCACTTTTTTCTATTGCCCCATGGTTAAGTTTCAACTCATTTGGACAAATCCTATGTAAGTTATATGTATGCTTTTGATCGATATTTCTTTTGTGTTGGTACTCTAGGAATTTGTCAGTGAAAGAACAATGGTCTTGCTATAAGTCAACTTCTTGTTCAACATCTCTAGGCTTCTTTGTGAAAAGAATTGCAGGTACAATATATTTTTTAAATTGCTCCATAATTTCATTTCATTTGGAGAGAACACTTGAAAATTATACACATACTGATAGGTAGCTTTTCTAGTTGGTTATCATAGATGTCTTCACGGAGGAAAAACATCAGTAACATACTTGTAGTGGAGGTCTTCAATAGGAAAGATAGTGGCAGTAATTGGGTTTGTGATAAGTACTATAAGTTGGATTGGATTTTGATACACCCAAGTACTTGAGGGAGTTTCAAGGTCAAGTGTAAGGATGTTGCAAACCCTAGCAAACATTGAAAAGGTAGAATTTTAGATTTCAGAAAAGTGTTCAGTGGAACAAGTACAGTAACATAAGTGTTGATCCAACATGTTTATATGCACAAACAAATCTCTGTACACGACAAGAACTACATTGCAAATTATAAACAAAACAACAAGTTTTTAAATTTTATCATTGTTTATTCTTTTGCATCATAGTTATTTTTAAACATCTTTGTAGTATTCTAATTCAATATTATTTTACTAAGAGCTCTATATCCATCAACTTTGCATGAATAGCAGAATATGGAATGTTTGAGCAGCAAGATACATGTTTGGCATGAAGACATAGGTTCTTTGATCTATGATAATAACTCTGCAAGTCAACTTGCAACTCAAAATATCTTTTTTTCTAATTCATTGTATGTAGTAGAAAGCCAGAGATTGCAGCATGTCCCATTGCCACCACTATCTAGTGGTGAATGGTTGATTGGTAGCTTGGAGTTGTCAGGAGCATGTAAGTCCAAGATAATATCTGACATCAATAGTGCTACGAAACCAACCACAGGTTCCAAAGATGTGCATCTTAGTTGGTTTATTCCATTCTCATTGTTTGCACATTTGTTTGGTTCATGTGATGTTTTGAAGAACACAAAGATTACTTATCAATGCAAGTGTCCATCCGAGGAATGGATGAGTCAGCTATTGGGTGAGCCTTGGCAAGTCAAAAAAACACATTTTGATGAGATGATTGAATGTAGCATCAACCAATCTGATCTCACATTTAGATAAATATTTTTTACTACTTTGAATGCCTTGATTTAATTGCTATAGGTCTTACTTAGATGAATTGTTGTGTTATTCACATTTACTTACCATTATTTTTGTTTTTATTACATGTATTTCATCGCTAGAAAAAATCTATGCATTCTCTTTAGATATAGAAGATGGCAACTTTTGCGAGAGGAGTGGATCAACTTGGATCAAGATACCCAAGATGAGACACATACAACTCTCATAGATGTGGTTATCTTGTAGAATGGTCATAATCCTTTTGTGGTCAGTGCAGAGAGCCATTGGCCCATTTCTTTTCTGAGACAAGAAATCCAAATAATGTCCAATGAGCCCCTTTGCAACTTCTATTTCAAGTTAGATAATAGAAAAGTCAAGATTCGTAATGAGTAATCCATGACATGTAAACAATGTGCTTCTCCACATATCCTTGAGACAGTGGAATCCTTGTGAAATTTTTTAAATAAAGAACGAATATAAACTTTTCTTAAACTTCTGAGTACTTTCAATTTAGATAATCTTAGTCTACTATGATCCAAGTGTATAATAATACATATTGTAATTAGTCAATCGTGCTGGTTAAAATCATAATTAAATTACATGATAGAGTTCTATAATCTATGCAATATTGTCTTTGCATAATGATATATTATAGCTCATCTCTTCTACTTATTTCTTAAAATTAAAGATTAAATTGGATCCAAGGGATTTTGAAGGTCATTCAAATTTCTTTTCTTGAAAATTTTCCATATTTTTTATAGTTAGACTTGAATATACTCAGTGATCCAGTATATTCTGTTGAGATTCAAGCTCATTAGTCTTCTGTCAGTTGTTTACCTTAGTGAATAAGGTTAAGTCACATTGACTTAACCATGGTTAGATCTAGGTCATTTTGATCCTTAGTGTGTATTGTATACAGTTGAATTTTGGGACTATGTGTTGATGGAATGGAATGAACTGAAGGGAGCATGTTGCTACCTTGTTGCATGTGCCTTTGTCTCCATCTCTTTTTCTCTGAACTGTAATATATTCGAGGATATATTAATGTAGAACGAAGCATTTGTTTGTATGAGTAATTTTAATGGTTACTTTAAAGTATTGAAATAAAGAAACTAAGGTAAGAGTTTTAATTTGAAACTTTAGGGTTAAAAAAGAACCTTTATTTAAAACCCTGGATACATAAAAGCTATAACTCCAAACTTATTTTCACTTTCATTCTCTACTTCCCTACACTTGTGCTCTCCTCCCTTCTCTCTTTGTGTGCCATGGCTACCACTCCCGCCTTCGCCGCATGGATTAGCTCCACACTCTACACAAACATAGGAGACCAGATATACCCTAGGTTTTCCGCGACCTTGAGTCTAGAGAGCTCGCTTTCCACCGTAGACCCTAGCTCTTATATACTTGCATCGTTTTGTGATGCGACAAACCCTCTCACCTGCTCTATTTCAGACTCTGCTCTCAGATGGGTCCCCATAGATTTCCTATATAGTTTACGTGCTGGATCAAGCCATGCAAAGGTAATAAATCGAGCCCTCATGCATGTGGGACAGTATCTCCATGCCAAAGCAGTGCCCACCTTATCCCAGGACCACACCACGATGGATCTCATCAATCGCGATGTAGCATTTTCCATATATGTTTTGTGCATTGAGGTGCAAGAGGACAGTGAGGAAGACATTGACACACCCTCTCGGCCACAACTAGAGTATTTCGAGAGGGAGCCTAAAGAGATCACACTCGATTCGAGAGTAAAGGCAGCACAAAGCTTAGCCATTGTGCACCCACCTCCTTGCCCTATTGAGATGCTGACAAGCAAGCGATGAGCCACCCCTCGCTTCTCTCCATGCTATCATTAAGGGGGTGGAATATTTACTTATGCAGGATGTACTAGAAATTTTGGAGCTAAGGGAAGAAGATATATATTTTATCATGGTGTGTGATGCACCTGATGATTTTATAGATTTTTATATACAAGATGCGCTAGCACATGTTGATGAGGTGACTCGATATGATGGCACGAGTGTCAATGGCATCTTTGCGATTGTGAATATCCAAGAACAGATTGAGAATGTGGCGCCACAGCATGAGATCTCAGATGAGGATTTCGAGCGGTTGTAAGAAAGAATTTTTGGACCTCGACCCGACTACACAGTACCTTCCCAAGAGAGAGGCGAGGGTGGCCCAATTGCAGGAGCAAACCTGCATGCTCCATTATAGCAACAGATAGATGATGCAGAGAAGGTAATGTTATCATATTAATGTTATTGGATTTGCATCAAAATTTACCAGTAGGGCCTCTAGGGCATCGGAAGTGTGTACATCAAATTTTTCCGGGATCGATGCTAACCAATTAGAAGCCCATCTCACAACTGAATGAGTCCTTCAACTCAACCTAAGATTTCTAATTTATGATGAATATCCAAACTCTCATGTGTGGAAAGAATTTGTGTGCACAATGAGATTCCTCTCTCAAGTACATGTGCATCTAAGTTTTATTGCATATAGCTGCAATGGGCATCATGTTGTACTATTGCTCAATGATGGCACAAAGAGAGCATTAACACAACCCATGTCATGGAAGTAATTGAAGAAAATTTGGAGATGACCCATGAGTACATTGCATTCAACAAGTACAATATAAAGTTCTCATGGACCCATAATCCTCATGATGTGCAAAGATATTGGTAAGAAAATATACTTGATTTAGGATATTTAGCAACTTCAATCAAAATCTAGCTCCAATCAGTCTAAGGAAACACCAATATCGACCAAGACAATCAAGTTCTCAAGCACAACAAATCCTGAATAATGACAAAAGCAATTCCTAGTCTAATCAAACACAAAAGGATTAGCTTGGAAATAACAAGACAAACATTCACCCAAAAAATTAAGCACTGTAGAGAGAAGAAGAGTAGGTAGTAAGGGAAAATTTTCATTATAATAAAATTTATTTTAGTAAAATTCCCTGAGTATTCTTGTGTTATTCTTTTCATTATATTTCATGTAAATTGTATGATTAAAGTGATGCCTTGAAATTGAATCTATACTTTGTGTTAATGTATATATCCATATGTGTTTCGATATCGATGTTTATGTCTATTTACAAAAGTGTAAACATCTCTTAATGCCATGTTGATTTGTTTGGCATATTGGTGATTACTGGACAGACTTAAAATGCTTATTATTTAGGGGTTAATACATATTTCTTTACATCTAATGCGTAGGTTATAATGCTTGAGAAAAGAACAAACATTCTCTTGATAGAAGTACATAACAGAAAAGATGAAGGGAATTGGATCACTGATACGTATCATTGCTCGTCTTGGGTACATATGTGTCCAAGTATGAAGGGAGCTTTCAGGGTGAAAGCATCTACAATTGCAAATGTATCAAAGCACTAGAACGGTAAAATTTTAGCTCTCAGACAAAGGAATGTTGATTCTCACCTTGTAACAGAGGTGTTTGTACAACATGTATTCATGCAAAAACAAATACATATTGCGCCCACTATGCCCTTTCAACGAAACATTGCAAAAAGTAAGTATTTGTAACTCATTGAGGATGAGAAATTTCATGATACCTATGTAACAACATGTCTCGTATTTATAGAAGTATACCCTTCAGATTGCTGTGAGTGGAAAAATGTTGAGAGTTTCAATGGTTCTTTTAAGTGTTACCACCTCAAAATAATGGTAGATTGCTCTTTGACAGCTAAGCAGCTTGCAGAGGACCTTATTTTTTTCTACGATTCCAAGTACATATTGCCCAAGGGGAGTCAAGAATATGGAACCCTTGAGTCTATGCATATATCGAATTTCAATAGCATAGAATGGCCATTGTGTAGTAGCGACATTTTGCACATGTGTAGCACAAAAACTTCAACAAACATATTGAAATCTATGAAGCCAAGCACTAGCTCAAAGAATGTACATCTAAGCTGGTTCATACTGATTACAATTTTTGCACACATGTTCAAGGAATGTAAGAGTTTGAGGCGTACCAAAAGCACGTACGTCACAAAAAATGCATTAGAGGATTATGTAACAAGGATTCTAGGCAAAACTTGGATATAAAAAATAACTCACTGTCCTAACACAATGAAGTGTAGGGTCACAACAAGGGACATGGCTTTTAGGTAAAAAATTTCTCTCTTAGTTGACTATTATCTTACTTTGGGATGAATCGACTAACTTTTCTTTCCAATTACAGGTACTGTGTTGCACGACAGACTTTATGCCTAGTGTTCAAGTATCGTAGATGGAGGATGCTCAAGGGTAAATGGTTGCACCTTGATCAAGACATACGTGAAAGTGCATCTATGGATGTTACTATCATTTGTGAGGGCCGTGAGCCCCAAGTGTTGCAAATGGAGGATGATTGACCCTTGAGTATAATGCGCCAGGAAATTACAATGTTAATGCAGAATCCACCTATTAGCTTCTATTTTAAACTAGATGGTAGGAAAATTTGAAGCCGAGCTGAGGATACTGTTACCAGCGGAAAGTGTATGGCTCCACATTTTTTAGAAATTATAGAGTCTCCCTAAAAGTCCCAACACCACAAGTTGTAATATCCAATATCTATAAATTTTTGGATTTTTTTTGCCAATAGAATATTGTCGCTTACAAACTTGCAATATTTAAAAATTATGGTATTTATGTAAAATCATACACTTGTTACACACTTTCCACGTCAACACATTTACATATGCATGTAAACTTTACAAAGATATAAGTAAAGCCATAACTAAATACCATATGCGAACAACCCTTAATGGTTTAAAACTTAAGGTTTTTAAGGTAGAACTAGTTTAGTTCTTGTTTCATTGTTTCATTTCACACTTTCTCTCTTTATCTCTTTATATCCACCACATCCCTCCTACTTGCTACGATGGATGCTTGCACACACTTTGATGAGTGGATTCATGAGACTATCTTTGCCAACCAGGGTGACGAGATATTCTACATTTTCTCTAAGAAATTCAACCTTGAAAGTGTGCTCTCATTGCTGGATCCCCCTCTTCAAGGTTTGGAAGACTTTGTGAGCACCATTGCTACATGCACATACTCCATCGAGGGACCCGACATGACTTGGGTGCCTCTGGAGTAGCTCATGGTATTTCAAGCAGGAAAGAATCACCAAAACATGGTGAATAGGTGTCTGGCCTATGTGGATCCTTCACACAAAGTATGCATTGCTCCCATGGGAAGTGCACTAGGTACATCACCTTTGGATCTTGTGGAGTGTGATTGCGCATTGGCAATTTACCTCATTCCATTGGATACACCCCTAGAGGAGGAGAGTGATGAAGATACAACTCCACAGGTTGTTTCTATCACATACATGGGAGAAGAACCGATTGAAGAGCTCATAAATGTTGAAGAGGAACATCGGGTGGTAGCAGAGCAAGGATTGGCTCTCATGGTGTCATCTTCTTTAGAATAGCCACAAGTCGATGTTAACCCTCAAACAACAAGGTGGAAAAGCATGAAAATCTAAAGCAAAAGACAAGGCCAAGGAAAAAATAAAACATAAGATGAAGGCGCGCCAAGAAGAATCTGGAAACACAATATGCGCAAAAAAGTCCTAAATCAAGGAAAAAGACACACGAGAAAAAGTGCGAGTCTATACTTTTGTAAAAAATCGCAAGGCACACCATGATTTATTTTAAGAGTGCCGGCGTACAATTTGTAAAGGTGGTTGGGCAGTAGGAAGGAAGCTAGGAAGATAGAAAAACAATGGAACAAAGGACCTAGGCAACGATCGGCCATGTAAAAAAAGGAGATAAGGGGATGACCGCCCAAAAGGGATTTAGAGTTTTGTACATAAAGTTGAAAAGTGAAAGAGAAGCTCATTCTTGTGTGTGGCATAAAGCTTCTTCTCTTTCTTCTCTTCTTCTTGCATTCTTGCTTGTGCTTGAGAGAGGGAGTGAGTGAGTGTGAGGGAGTGAGTGTATGAGAGTGAGGGATCGAGGAGAAGAAGCTCCCCATCTCCTCTCTTCATCTTCTTCTCTTCTCTACTCTTCTATTGTCTCGCGCGGCTATGGAGGATGAAGCTTGTTGGAGAGGGATTGAGGTTGCTTGAGCTTGTCTCAAGGATCATGGAGCTATCAGCGTGCACGGGAGAGGAGGGTACTCGATCGGGCATCAAGGTAAGCTCACTACACCCCATAGGTAGGGAGGGTGCATCGGCTATGTGAGAGGTAGCCATGGCCGCTCAGCTTGAAATGCTTGACCAATAAGCGGTCCATAGGCCTCGGGGGTTGAGCTTGTAGCTCCCTTCATGTTGGTTCCGTTGTCGGGACCGACGGAATCGAACCTTGAGCACCATGCGCTTCAAATCGAGCATAGAGGTAGGGTTTTTAGCCTGAACCGGTGCTTGAGATAGATAGGAGATTTAGGTGGTTTGATCTTCGGAACAAGTTTTTTGGTTTGTTGTTGAGTAGGCAAGTAGGTAAATCAACCTCACCCACTTTTTTCTATTTTTATTGCGCTTGGATAGGATTAGGACCAAGAAAATAGGAAAAATAGTAGGGTTTTCTGCTACTGAAAACAGGCTGAAAATTGGAAAAAAGGGCCATAAAATCTAAATCTTGAGTAGATGGGTGCAAGAGGGGCAACCATAAGGTTGAAGGAAACTTGAGCAGGGCAATAAGAGGCTCAAAAGGTTGGGGGGGCCTCATTTTGCAGTCAGACATTGAGAAAGAGAGAGCTTGAGAGAGAGTGTGTGAGTGCAGGTACAGAAGGTCTTATCTATACTTTGTGTACATTGTATAGTATATGAAAGAAGAAGAAAAAAATAGCAAGAAAATGTTTTGGTCTCCATCTCTCTTCTTGTGTTCTTGAATGAGCTTCCTCTTGTGTATACAGTGTGTGTTTGGCGCAGTAGCTCAAGCAAAGCCCCCCACCACACGATTATTGACATATACTCCTTCAGAGCTGAATCTTTTCATTGATCTGCATGTCGAGCTCCTTCTTGCCTTGATGCAAACTCATATATATATATATATATATAATATGTCCTGAATGACAAAGTCAAATCAAACAATATATTTAGTGACTAACCTAGAGTTATCAGAAAGCAATGAAACTTGATGGTAGGGTGCATCGGGTCCCCCGGTGAAATGTTGGCAAAAAATGATGCATGCAACTGGCATCTGGGGCCACTTTTCTTGGAAAAAAATGATGCATGCACTTGCCCTATCCGAAGTTTGGCATCTAGAGTCGCTTTTTGGGCCAGAAAGTGGCCCCAGACACCATGCCAGAAAGTGACCCTAGATGCTAGACTTCGAATAGGGCAGCCTGCAAGAGGCATCATTTTGGGCCAAGATTTCACCGGTGGACTCCGGGAAACCGATGCACCCTACCATCAAGTTTTATCGCATAAAAATATATGGTAGTTAGAAATCTCATCTTCTCCAAATCATCTTGTATCTTCATTTCCTCGTATGTCAGGGAGGCCTCTTTGGGTAGAAGGATCTACAAACTCCTTGGTAGGAATTTGTGGCCTTGGCTCGAACAAATCATGCTATAGTGCTTCAAATTTAGCATCAAACACAAGGTAATCTTCTTCAATCAAGGTAATATGCTCTTGTGCTGCTATGATGGCACTCACAGTATCTAAGCTTGTACCATCACATCTTCCAATCTATGCCATCACCAGATGCACATCCATGTAATCATAATCGATCAGGTCTTCCATTGAATCCCTGACTAGGATGGAAAACACCTCTTCTTCATTCATTTCCAAGTATTGCAACACATCTGATAGAAGTAAGTATTATACACCATCTACTTTAATGGGCATCAAGGAGGCAAGGTTGGGTTTATCGACTGAAGGGAGCTACAAGCTCAACCCCCGAGACCTATGGACCGCTTATTGGTCAAGCGTTTCAAGCCGAGTGGCCATGGCTACCTCTCACATAGCTGACGCGCCCTCCCTACCTATGGGGTGTAGTGAGCTTACCTTGATGCTCGATCGAGTACCCTCCTCTCTCGTGCACGCCGGTAGCTCCACAATCCTTGAGGAAAGCTCAAGCAATAAAGGTCAATGGTTTCCAAATGTTCTCTTTCATGGAGATTCTTTTAAGAGGTGACTTTAAAGGGATGAAGTACTACAAAGGGGGTATACTAGGCAAAGACCGAATGTGCTACCATGAGACAAAGATCTTACAAAAAGCATGCACTTAGAAGAGCTCAAGGAGGAGCACACTAAAAAATCTATCAAATTAATTAACTTCAATCCCTCTCCAACAAGCTCCATCCTCCATAGCCGCACGAGACAAGAGAAGAGTAGAGAAGAGAAGAAGATGAAGAGAGGAGATGGGGAGCTTCTTCTTCTCGATCCCTCACTCTCACACACTCACTCCCTCTCTCAAGCACAAGCAAGAAGCCAAGAAGAAGAGAAGAAAGAGAAGAAGCTTTATGCCAGACACAAGAATGAGCTTCTCATTCACTTTTCAACTTTACATACAAAACCCTAAATCCCTTTTGGACGGCTATCCCCTTATCCCCTTTTTGTACATGGCCGATTGTTGCCTAGGCCCTTTGTCCCATTGTTCTTCTATTTTCCTAGCTTCCTTCCTACTGCCCAACCACCTTTATAAATTGCGCGCCGGCACTCTTAAAATAAATCATGGTGCCTTGTGCTTTTTTACAAAAGTATAGACTCACACTTTTTCTTGTGCACCTTTTTCCTTGATTTAGGACTTTTCTGCACTTCTTGTGTTTCCATATTCTTCTTGGCGTGCCTTCGTCTTCTGTTTCATTTTTTCCTTGGCCTTGTCTTTTGCTTTAGATTTTCTGGCTTTTCCACCTTGTTGTTTGAGGGTTAACATTATCCCCCTCCTAGACGAGTGCTAGTCCCATGGCACTCACCATTGTAGGTAGCAGGCCTTGGCATGCACCGAAGATGTGGGTGGAAGGGGCTGCTATGGCAGGTGTTGGAGAAGTTTTAGTGGTGGTGCGGATGAAGGTGGTTGGTGGCACTTTGTTGGCCTGTTTGGTTGGTGATAGGGGTGTTAAAGTTGGGGATAGGATTGGTTTTTGTTGGGATTTGCATTTATGGGTTGGCACAGGTGTTGATGTTTGGGAGATTCTGGGGTGGGCGATGATTCGTTGGTAGGCTTGCAAGATGATAAAGGATAAGAATTCAAAGTGGAGTGCTGATGGAGAGCTGACGACACTTCCTTTGGAGTCTATAATATCTAGAATTGAATAGCTTTATATGTGGTCTCTCCTTGGGGTTAGTGCTAGTCTTCTTATCATGGACAAGACATAGTTTGATTAGTTTGGGAGACAAGTCGAACTCTCAGCAAGCTGAGAGTATTGTCCTACACTTGAGGACCCAAACTATATATATATTGTGGTGGTGTAGATATTATGTGAGTGCATGTGCATACTTAGATATTACATAGTTAGGAGACCACTAGTCTAGTTCCTCGTAGCAATGGCTAGATGAAGCAAGGGTTCGATGGGATGGGAAACATTGTCGATGTTGAGGAGAAGTACACTTGAAGGCTTCTTGAGACATAATTTGTGATTTTGACAACACGATGTAGCATAATTGGGCTCATTGATGCCTTAGATTTGGTAGTCGATGGCTACTCATAGTGGTTGAAGAGTACAATGTACTTTCCATGGGCTATCATGCCTTGCTTACCACCACTGTTGATTGCAATGGCACTGAGATGGAGTGCGAAAAATAATTATGTAAATGGTTTAGGGTGATAGGTCCCCAACCATAGACGAGACAAGCTCCCTAGGTATGTCATGGCCTTGATGTGCCTTGAACAATTGTGGGGGATATGTAGAGGGCTAGGGAACTAGGGACGGAGCTAGCCGACCAAGGTCATTGGGTGTAACTAATTTGAGGATCCCTAGGTGCTGTGCTATGATTGTGGGTGCTTCTTTTCTCTCTCTTTTTTCTTCTTTCTTTTTTTTTCCCTTTCTTTCTTTTCTTTCTTTTCTTTATTTTCTTTTTTTTATTTCTTTTAAAAAAATAATTACATGAGTACAACCATTGCAATACTTTGAGGCTATGAGCCTTTCAATTGGATTGGGAAATATCGATATTCAAAGGCTGTGAAACTGGATATTACAGCGATGATTGTGTCCTAGCCTTGTTGCTAGAGGAATAGTTGTTGAGATGGAGAGATGCACTAGAGATTTTGCAAAACCTCTTTGAAACGCGCAATGTTGGTACAATTGAGGTAACGAATACCGTGAGTGCCAGGTGTAGAGTTTGACCTAGAAGGAGGGAGTGGCCACTAATCATGCTTTGGGCCATACAATGTGAGCGATCTGCAAGGGTGATTTTCACTTTCGGTGGTGTGGCTTCATCATGGCTCATTGTGAGGTTGGTGGTCTTGCGATGACTTGGGCATTGAACACTTTCGTACAAAGACATGTGTCATCCTGCATCCACTTGATACTTCGTGAGAGTATATGTAAGTCACATGTATCAATCATAATGAGCAGTTGCAACAAAAAAATGTATTATTTTATCAAAATCCTATGGTGTTGACTGCGATGCATATCATTGGTGTTTGTTAACGATGTGATACTTTTAAATAATTCATCAAATTCGTGCTTGTTTCTAGCTGCCTTCTCCTCTTCGAGCACGTGGTGCCCGAGCGTCTAGTGAGGACCTACACGGCCGATATTGCTACACCCCGGGTGCTCCCTTGAGCCTTCGTCCTCTTGGCTTGGGGAGTTTTCGACCTGTGTCTTGGGCAGTGTCTCTTGGGGCCTCTTTTTGGTGTGTACCTCTTTAGAGTAGGCACGTAGCTTTTTGGTGGAGGCGCTCGTGCCTTATGCTACCTCCGACGGCAAAGAGCTTCCTTGCAGGCCAGCTACATGTCAGCTGCACTATGTGCTCCATGATGGCTACTGGTGGGAAACCTGGAAAACATGAACCAAGGGTTAGGCCCTGAGATAGGACAAAATTATTTGCATAATCAGGGATTAAATAGTGGATTATCAAGCGCATATGACAAGGGGTGCAGTGGGACATGCAATGTTTGTTGTAGAGAGACGACCCCCATGATGATGTTCATTCTGCCTAGACTGTAGGGCGTATTCCAGCCAGTAGCTTTGCTCTTAAGTGCACTTTTCTCTTAATTTTTTATGTGTAGTTCAACTCTTCATTATGTTTTTCCTTTCTATTATGTTTTCCTGATCACCTTACCCCCTCCCCCTCGTGGAAAGATGAAAATCCTTCCTAGGATTAAATAGGACGATGCAAGGGCGTTAAAGCACAACATGGTGTGTTTAATTTGAAAACATCCCCACTGGTAGAAATTTGGGTTGTATCTCAATTGGGCATGATGATCAAGTTCATGCGGTCTAATGGATGCTTGCATGATATACGTTAGGACATTGTGTAGTACATTGCCAGATTTGAGATGGCTAGCAATGTGTAGCTCTTCTTTTGTAAGGACTTGGTCAATGTAAGGATGGGCCAATAAATGGTCATCAAGCAATTTGTTACACAAAATGGCCATAATCCTAAAAGAAATAGGAGCTACGTATGTGGGGTCATATTTCGCAGCCTTGATTGCGCGTCTCTACTCGGCATTCGTCATAATTTGGCAACCTTTCTGCTCCCATTGGAGGCGTAAGGTGTACCATTGCTGTAAGAATGAAGAGATAGAGTTTGCAAGACTCAGAAGCTCTTCAAGCTCTTGGATTGGTGCAGAGCCGACAGGCTTTTGGTATGAGGTTAGCATCCTGCCAATGATTTCTTGCTCCTTTGAGACTTCACTGCTAGTGATAAGCTTAGTTGCAACCTTGGGGAATTTGATGGTCATGAGCTCATACTCTTCCCAGGTGCATGGACTTCAGAAGCAAGTGGCTCATCAAGAAGGCCAAGGTCTAGCCACTCATAACTCTAGGTGAAGGTCATGAATGTGATATCCACCAACATTTAAATGCAAGTAACCAAGTCATCACCTGAATTGGCAGCAAGGTCCTTGGCCATAGCAAGAAATGAGCGTCGCTCATATGAAGGCCTAAGACTTGCTAGTGGTTGTGGTGGAACAGAACTAGATGGATGCATTAGCGATGATGTTTCGCTAAATTGCTCCTTGGGATGAGCATCCGCTTGGAAGGTTAGTTATGTGTCCCGCGGCTTGGAAGGTGTGCAACCTTCATCGTGAGTTGCTTTGAGCATGCAAGAGTCAGTCGCATTAGATGATTTTCGGACATCTAACAGATGCATAAGTTGATAGGTTTGTGAGATCTCAAGAGACATAGTGGGTTCAAGCTGCATGTGGCCTTAGACATGGTCTTCTCTATTGGTGTTGGAGGGACCCGCATTGCCCTTGCTGAAAGTTGTCACGATGTGCACATTTCCTATGGTGAGGTGGATACGCTGCAGGTCGTCGTAATCAACGTAACAATGTGTTTGTTTTTTGAAAGTGCACCCTAGCAGCGATGCCTTGCCTGCCTCCTTTGTGTTGGGCAATACATAGAAGATGATTGGCAAACTTTCAGACTCAATAGAGACAATGACTTGGCACTTCCCAAGGAGTGCATAGGATTCGCCCCCAAATGGGCTAATTTTAGCATTAGTTGGTTGCAACTGGGGTTGACCAATGAGGGTCCTTTGAGCATGGGTTAGGATATTGAAGTCAGCTCCCTCATCGATCAAAGCATCATAAGAATGTGTCTTTTGGGTTGTGGCCGTGATTCTTAAATAAGTTGGAGCAACAGCTTCCTCATCATTCTCTATCTCGGTGATGGTTGCGACATAGACATTGACAGGGGCCTCTATAATAGGGGGCTCATGTAACGGATGTGTGGGAGGGTAGTATTTCTTCATGCAATTTCCATTGAAAAATCCTATGCCCTCACCTTCCAGTGTTTCAAGTTCGACATTGCCCGTCCTACTGATGGCACACACTATAAAATGTACAAGGTTAGCCTCCTCATCCAGTCGTCTGCTATGAATACAAGTTGAGGCTTCTCACCTTCCCCTGCTAGGTTGACTTCCTTGACCTTGGCAGGTCCTTCAATAGTCAGTCGCTAGTCTGGCCCTGCCTCTTTGCTCCTAGCAGGACCACCACTCTATCATCCTTCTTGAACTTAGTGAATTGTTTGGGTAGGTCCTACGGTTTCTTATGTCGTTCTACGTACAAGGTTAGCCTCCTCATCCTTGGTCAGGTCGTCTGCTATGAATACAGGTCGAGGCTTCTCACCTTCCCCTGCTAGGTTGACTTCCTTGACCTTGGCAGGTCCTTCAATAGGCTCGCTAGTCTGGCCCTGCCTCTTTGCTCCTAGCAGGACCACCACTCTATCACCCTTCTTGAACTTAGTGAATTGTTTGGGTACATCCCGCGGTTTCTTCTGTCATTCTATGTTTGACTCTTTTGTTTCTTTCTTTCTTTCCTTCTTTAGCTGATTGCGCCTTAGGTGGATCGGAAAGTTCCCCTTGGTGCATTTGGTTTTGGATGGCATGGGTATTTCAGGGTCACTTTCCATACTGACTTCAGACTCCGAATTGAACTCGCATCCCTCACTAGAGGAAGGAGTCTCCCTGGGTGGTCGTAGTTCAATAGGTGCATCTATCCTAAACACATGTACCACTAGTGGTTGGGCAATTCCAACCTGCTCATAATCCACTACCCCTATGCATTCCAACCAAGAGTGATCGCAATCCAATCTCATAACTCATCTCTTGATCTCATATGCATTCCTTTCTCAAGGCCTGGAATCTTCTCTTATCTGCTCTATCACCCTTCCATCAATATCGTGCTCCACGGTATCCATTTCCTCCTCACTCTTCTCTTTGACGGAGGAACAATCCTCATATTCATTGTCAGAACCATTACTCTCTAACTGCTCGTCATCTCCTGGGTCCTCCTTTCTAGCCTCTTTCTCGTCGGTGACTAGAGCCCAATTGTATAGCAAGTTCGGGTCGTGAACTTTGGTCCACTTCCACTTGTGGTCTGAGGGGCAAGAGATTAGCAGAAGGATTACCCTGAAATCTGCCTTTCAAATACTCTAGGGTCTCCTGGAGTTCTGGCTTATTATTTGGGACATGGAAAGTGACTGGTTTGGGCTGACCACACGCACTCATTCCCATCATGCAGAGTGGTACTGAGTGTTCATCATCTAACATGCACATGGCTTGTGGGGCTTGCTTATACTCCTCATCATCTGAGAATGGGAGATCGATGGTTGCAAGGACATGCATCCAATCTTGCTCATCCTCAGGGCAGGGGATATACTTGGTCAACAGCCCATACAATGTGATTGGTTGCATGTCACCCCTCAATGTGGTTGAGATGGCATCTAGATCAACATGTGTTGTCTTCTAGGTATCCACCTCCATCCTTACTACTTCCTTCTAATTCCCTAAGAAAATTAAACCATTGCCCCAGTCCTTAATGACTTGTGCATTCCTCATCCAAGGTCCGGCCTAGTAGGATGTCGTAGTCCACTCCCTTCATAACAATGAAGTGTACAAAGAACTGGACACCTACAATCTTCACTGGCTAATTCTTTAAAACTCCAAACGACCTTACCTTCATTCCATTTGCTAGTGTGACATTGAACCTAGCAGTCTCGATGACGGGAGGGTTTCCCCAGACCTGCAAGACTGTGTGGCTCAAGACAGTAACCCCTGCACCCGTGTCTACTATCCCTTTCCACGTCATGTTTCCTAGGGCCAAGATAGGTAGCACAACGTGCATCTTGGTGCCCTCCCAAAAAGCATTTACATGCAGAGATTTAGACATTGAGTGTAACATCAAGCTCAATATCTGTGTGAATACATCATGCTCATGGTAGGTCAGCAACAATATGCTCAGTTGGTTCCTCCACCCAGTGATTTAGTTCCAGCCAAAGCGTCGGATGTCGCCTAAGCACATCTCCTAGACTCAGGATCACTGAGGTGGTTACTAATGTCATGAGGAGGTTACTTTTTATTTGTCTCTCCTCCATTCCCACACCTCTAGGCCATTAGCCTTGGGTGTTTTGCTAGCCCATGGCTCCTAAGCTTCTCTTGGGTGGTGCTGCCCGTGGCATAGGCGCATCTCTTGACCTTGGTTGAGAGGGTGAGACTGGCGTGCTCACACTAGAGAAGTCCTCAGTTCTGTCTTCTATGATGGCCTCAGCATCCTTTAGGTTCTCTTGGGATTCCTTTACCCACTCCTTGAACTTTTCAATCGCTTTTAATTGGCACTTTAAGTGCAAGAACTCCCCTACCTTAGCAATCTCTTTCTTTGCTCTTTTCAGAGCTGTGCTTTCAGTCTCAGCATCAATTACCTTCCTACCACTCACTAGCGTAATCTCTCCGTCAGTTTTGAGAGTGATCTTAGTGTCGGTTTTCTTCTTTCTCCGCCTACGACTCTTCTTCCCTATTGAGGCAGCGTCTAGGTTGCTAGGCCCCAGGCAGTGATATGTCGGCCTACCATGTTTGTGCATGTGTCATGACATGCAGAGGGATGGGTGTATCCTCACTGTCGAATGTCTCAACACCAAACAGCCCCAAAGGTATTGATGGTACATTGACTGAGCTTGAGGATGGCTTTTGCCTAGGGCATTCCCTGAAGAGATGGGTGATGCCGCACTTAGCACACCTGAGATCAGCTCTCTCCCTATTAGCATATTCTTTTTCTAGGCATCGTGTCAATATGTGACCAGGATGACCACAAATACAGCACGTGACTAGGTCTTGGGTTAGCCCTGAAAAACCTTTGCCTCTTCCCCTTCCTAATGCCATCACCGGCACTGGTTGATAGTCCATGAGGACCGGATTACCCTCTTCATCATACGATATGTAAGGGTTCACATATGACTCCTCGTCATTGGCTCTTCCATGTAGTGGATGGGAGCGTCGGTGAATGTGTCATGAAGGGTCCAAACGGTTTGGGTATGCACGTGGGATTGATCTCTAATCTAGGAATGACCGGTTTTGCATCATTATGTGCTGGAAGGGCCAATGGGGCTCCTCTTCCAAAGAAGTTAGGTGGCCTATTCCCATAGTATGGTGAGTTGTACTGATGTGCGTAGGGAAACCTTTCTTGGCAATCAACAATGCATTGCGTCGTGGCCAAACCTTCCACAATTTGCTCAAGGCTTGGATCTTGGATCCTGGCACTCGGCAGCAGGGATATGGTTGCCTCCACAGTGCATGCACTAGACATGCAGTCTAGTGGGTCTCTTTACCAACTCCTCCAACTGTGCTAGCTCCATCCTGACTTCGGCTAGCTCTTGGTCTTGTGTTGTGCTCCTGCCCTTATCCTGCATGTCAGGGGCTGATCTCTCGCTATAGGTTGTGGCTCTCTCTGTGGTTCTTTGGCTAGAGCCATCTCAATTCAAGCTTCTAGCACTTCTCTCCCTAAGCTAGTCATCTACCCTTATTGCCTCATCAAAAACCCCAGCGAGCACATCTCTCTGCAAGCTCAAGTTGCTTGCCAGTGCCTTGTAAAGTTCCTCGCTGCGGATTTCGTTTATAAAAATGGTAGAGACCGCTCTCTCGTTTGGTCGTTCGTTGGTAGGGAATCTCTTGAACATGCTACGTACATGAGTGACATAGTCTCTAATGTCCTCTTTGTCCTTCTTACCCATTGACATTCATCAGTCGAACTATGAGGTTGTTCAAATTCCCTATCTCTAAAAATCTCTTAATGAAGAGATCCTTCAGGCGATTGAAGTTCATTCGCTCTGCTGCGTCTAGGTTGGTATACCACGTTCTTCCCTTATCACCCAAGCAAAGCCCGAAAGCCTGCAAGCATTAGGCGAGGTCCGTGAGACCATTGGCTTCGCAAACTTGCTCGAACTGCTCCATGAAGCTATAGGGGTCATTGTTGGGCTGGTACTTGTCTAGCTACTCGGCCATTGTAGGGATCTTGTTGTGGCTCTTTGCCCCCTACGTGACTCCTAAGCATGTGAGCAAAGAGGTGGCTAGTGCAGTTGTACTCTGTTCTGCAAGCTGTGTTGTCTATGAGCTACTTGGTGACAAGCTCGCTCAGCGTCAGGCCTGCCTATAGCTCCCTCTCCCTCTCTGCGTTCGGCCTTGTCATGGCCTTACCAGCTAAGGCTAGAATGCGTCATGTCTCGTGCACCTCTAAGTCTTGCCGCAATTTTCTTATCTTTTCCTCGCGGTTATACGTCGTGATGCTCTATAGCACTTTCCTAGCTGCCTTCCTCTCTTTCTCAAGGCTCGTAACTACTTTCTTGATCTGTCTACCATGGATCACAGTCCTTGGTCGTATTGGTCGACCATACGCTACAATTCGATTGGGAGCCCAAGTCCAGCTAGTCATCCTCTGGGTCCGCGTCTGCTCCTAACATTTCTGCAACCTCTCGCTCCACCAGGTTGTCGATCATTACAATTAGCTCAGGTAGCGAGTTGCCCTCAATCCTGTCATGAACTCTTTGGGGTCTTTAGGGTCCTATTCACGGGGCTCTATGGCACCCAACTACGTCTCAGGGTCTGCTCCTACTAGTGGGTTCTTTGAATATTATGATTCTATGTGAGTTCCTTATTATTGAAAGTAGCTGTCAATTTTATTCACACTCGTGCTTAGTGATTTCCAATGCATAGTGCCAAATCAGGCTTTCTCCCTTTTAGTGCACTTTAAATTATGAAATCAGCATGGGATGTGAATGCAAAATGAATAATGCAGTTCCCGCTCCCCCCCCTTTTGTTCGTAGACTAATATGGCTCTAAGCACATTTCTTGGCTATCCTCTCGTATTGTCTAGGGTCTATGCTGCACACTCTACACTCCATCAAGGCCAGATTGGAATCTGAGGGTCAATTTCAGCTCTAAGTCTCATCTGTTCTATGGCTTGCTACTAGAGGTTAACTCTAGGCTACCTAGGTGTGGTTTCTCCAATTTGTGGCTTCTGAGAGTCGAGTCAGGTACTGAGGGATGTTTGGGGATGTGCTCGGAGTGGCCTTGGCCCTGAGGAGGTGGCTCACTTACTAGTTTAAATTGTTCTACCCTGGTGGGTCTGATTCCCAGGACCCCACACATGGTCCGATTGGTGGAGTCGGATGGTTCGAGTGTTCGATTTTGAGACTCGGACACATGTAGCTTGGTCCAACTGTGTTTGCCGTGGCATAGTTGCAAGGCCGCAAGTGACGAATGCTACATGTGAGGGTCCTGGCACAAGCTCCAAGTTTCGAGATCAACCAAGTACAACTCAGAGAAGGTCAAGGAATACTTGGAATGGCTAGGTGACAACAAAACGACTGGATCGAAAGTGCACTGTTTGACTTAGAAAGTGGACTTCTAAGTCAAACAATGCATAACGGACTACACTAATCGACCTGGCGTTATATCTTTGATAGTTATAGGTAGGTGTAACAAACTAAATATAATAAGTGATAAGTCAATGGCCATGTGAGTATCATAATGACCATCAATGTGCTAAGTGTAGACGTTCGGACTCATCTAGCAGGGCGGTCCACCATCAATGTCCGCACGTGTTGAGCTTGCCATCTCAACACTCCCCCTCAAGCTCAGTTCTATCTCTGCAACTCCAAGTAAGCTTCAAAACTTTCGAAGCTTCTTTGCATCCAATGCCTTTGTGAAAATTTTAGCTATCTGCTCCTGTGTGCTAACATATACCAAGTCAATCTCTCCTGCAAGTACCTTCTCTCTCACAAAGTGGTAGTGCACCTCAATGTGTTTTGTCCTAGCATGGAATACTGGATTCCTAGCTAACTGTATGCTGCTCATGTTGTCACAATGAATGACAACTGGACCATATCCCTACACGTCCAAATCACCCAATAACTTTTGCAGCTATACCACCTCACATGCTGCCATAGCAGCACCTCTGTACTACTCGATAAAGCAACTGTAGGTTGCTTTTTTCTGCTCCATGTGACTATTGCACTACCAAGGGAAAACATGAATCCACTTGTAGATCTTCTGTCTGACATGCTACCATCCCAATCTGCATCTGTGTATCCAAAGACATGTACATCCTTACCTGCCTCATAAAAAAGTCCATAATGTAAAGTGGACTTCACATACCTCAATCTATGTCTAACTGCATCCAAATGAGGCTTTCTAGGCATCTACATAAACTGACTAACAAGGCCAACAGCATAGCTCAAGTCTGGCCTTGTGATAGTCATGTAAATCAAACTCCCTACTATCATCCTGAACATAGTAGGGTCTTCTATCTCATCTCCAACGTTGGCACTCAACTTCACATTTTGCTCCAATGGTACTGAAAGAGGCTTACATGCTATCATACCATACTTGGATAACGTATCCAAGCCATATTGCCTTTGTGGGATAGCCATATACCATCATCACATCTGATCGCCTCAATACCAAGAAAGTATCTCAGCTCACCCAAATCTTTCATCTCAAACTTCTTCTTCAAGAAGTCCTTAACTTCAGCAATCCCATTGTCACTGTCATCTATAATAATCAAGTCATCCACATAGATGACTATGATGACTAAACCTCCATCTCCCTTTCTCACATAAAGTGAGTGATCAGCATCAAAATACAAAATCCAATATTGACAAGATACTCTCCAATCTTGTCAGACCATGCTCTAGGTGCTGGCTTCAGCCCATAGAGCGCCTTGTTTAACCTGCACACATAGTTGGGGTGCTCTAAATCCTCATAGCCTGCTAGCTGCTCCATATACACTTCTTCTTGCAATTCACCATGCAAGAAGGAATTCTTAACATCCATTTGCTGCAAACTCCAACCTTTGGCTGCTGCCAAGGCAATCACACACCTAACAGTTGCCATCCTAGCAACTGGACTGAATGTCTCTTCATAATCTATGCCATATGTTTGAGCATAGCCTTTTGCAACCAGCCTAGCCTTATACCTGCTAACTGAATTGTCTGCATTATACTTGACTTTGTAAACCCACTTACAACCAATAGCTTTCTTACCCTTAGGTAAGGATATCAAATCCCAAGTCTTATTGGCTTCTAATGCAGCCATCTCCTCATCCATTGTTGCATCCCAATGAGCATGATAGATTCCTAGCTAACTGTATGCTGCTCATGTTATCACAATGAATGATAACTGGACCATGTCCCTACACGTCCAAATCACCCAATAACTTTTGCAGCCATACCACCTCACATGCTGCCATAGCAGCACCTCTATACTCATCCTCTGTACTACTCGATGTAGGTTGCTTTTTTCTGCTCCATGTAACTGTTGCACTACCAAGGGAAAACATGAATCCACTTGTAGATCTTCTGTTTGACATGCTACCATCCCAATCTACATCTGTGTATCCAAAGACATGTACATCCTTACCTGCCTCATAAAAAAGTCCATAATGTAAAGTGGACTTCACATACCTCAATATATGTCTAATTGCATCCAAATGAGGCTTTCTAGGCATCTACATAAACTGACTAACAAGGCCAACAACATAGCTCAAGTCTGGCCTTGTGATAGTCATGTAAATCAAACTCCTTACTATCATCCTGAACATAGTAGGGTCTTCTATCTCATCTCCAACGTTGGCAGTCAACTTCACATTTTGCTCCAATGGTACTGAAAGAGGCTTACATGCTGTCATACCATACTTGGATAACATATCCAAGCCATACTGCCTTTGTGGGACAGCCATATACCATCATCACATCTGATCGCCTCAATACCAAGAAAGTATCTCAGCTCACCCAAATATTTCATCTCAAACTTCTTCTTCAAGAAGTCCTTAACTTCAGCAATCCCATTGTCACTGTCACCTGTAATAATCAAGTCATCCACATAGATGACTATGATGACTAAACCTGCATCTCCCTTTCTCACATAAAGTGAGTGATCAACATCAAAATACAAAATCCAATATTGACAAGATACTCTCCAATCTTATCAGACCATGCTCTAGGTGCTGGCTTCAGCCCATAGAGCGCCTTGTTTAACTTGCACACATATGTGGGATGCTCTAAATCCTCATAACCTGCTAGCTGCTCCATATACACTTCTTCTTGCAATTCACCATGCAAGAAGGAATTCTTAACATCCATTTGCTGCAAACTTCAACCTTTGGCTGCTGCCAAGGCAATCACACACCTAACAATTGTCATCCTAGCAACTGGAGTGAATGTCTCTTCATAATCTATGCCATATGTTTGAGCATAGCCTTTTGCAACCAGCCTAGCCTTATACCTGCTAACTGAATCATTTGCATTATACTTGACTTTGTAAACCCACTTACAACCAATAGCTTTCTTACCCTTAGGTAAGGGTATCAAATCCCAAGTCTTATTGGCTTCTAATGCAACCATCTCCTCATCCATTGTTGCATCCCAATGAGCATGACCAATAGCATCCTCAAAACAAGTGGGCTCAACATCCTCAACTAGTTTCACCATGTAAGCATAATGGTGAGCTACGTAACCTTCAAAACCAAATCTTTTACGAGGGTATCTGACCCTGCTAGATCTGTGTACCACTAGATCACTCAATGGAGCCTTTACATTACTATGAGCTCTCTGTACACCTGGTGTCCTGACTAAAGGAATGCCAAGCTCATCATCCAAACTCTCCAAAGCACTAGAATCTCCATCAAATCCCAAATGACTAGTAGATGCATCATTACCATCTAGCACTTTCTTCTTTCCTTTGTCCTTCCCTGCAACACTTATAGAAGATATGGGGCTGCTCCTTAGTCTCCCAGACCAAGGGCTCACTGTAGATGTAGTACTAGATGATGTTTTTGGTCCACTAAGACTCTATGATTCTTGTTTTTCTTTCTACACATAATTTTCATTATCATGATCATCATCTAATACATCACCAGAGGTGCATACCAGCTGCCCATCTCATCGAAGATAACATCCCTGCTCACCTGTGACAGGGTTATAACATCGATACCCTTTCTGCTCTAAAGAGTACCCAATGAAAATACATTTTTCAACCTTTGGATCAAGCTTCTTCCATAGCTCATGTGGCACATGAACATATGCAACACATCCAAATACCTTCAAGTGAGATACATCGGGCTTCTTGCCAATAAAGCACTCTTCAGGAGTCATCCCATGAACTGCAACTGTGGGAGTTCTGTTCATAATGTAGACAACAATATGGACAGCCTCAGACCAAAAATGTTTGGGCATATTCTATTTAGCCATCAATGTCCGTGCAACTTCTGCAATATGCATGTTTTTTCTTTTTGCAACACCATTTTGCTGTGGGGTATACCTGCAAGTAAATTGCCTCTTTATCCCATGAGTCCTCAAGAAGCCACTAAACTCATTAGAGAGGTACTCTCCCCCTCCATCTGATCTCAAGCACTGCACTTTTAAGCATGTTTCTATTTCAACAGCTGCCTTAAAAGATTTGAAGTGCTCAAACACATCACTCTTTTCCTTCATGAAGTATACCCATAGCTTCCTTGAATAGTCATCAATAAATGTGACAAAGTATTTGCTGCCACCAAGAGATACATTCTGTGTAGGCCCCCAAACATCTATATGTACTACATCAAGTATATTTCTGCTCACTTCTCTATCATGCAAGAAGGATTGTCTCACCTGCTTATCAAACTAGCATGCTTCACAAACTTTATGCAATTCTGCAACTCTAAAAGAAGGCAACCCTGTAACCAATCCTCTAGACTGCATTAATTTAAGCCTTTGCACATTTGCATGTCCAATACGTTTATGCCATATTTCAATATCTATAACTACTCCTTTTCCTTTAACATACGTATAGCAGCATCCATTGTAGAAATTCCAACATCTAAAGTGAACATTCGGCCAACTCTACTTCCTTTTGCGACCAACCTGCACTTATCATTAAGGTCTTCTACAAAACAACCTTTTGCATTGAATCAGACCTGCAACCCCTACTCTACCATTTTTCCAACAAACACTAGATTCTTTGTAATTGATGGCACATGTAATACATGGTAAACACAAGGAACCATCTAATCACTTCCTCTGTTGTTTTGTAATTCTCGTATTTGATCTTGCATCTCTTGAAGTGCAGGGCCTAGATGCATAGGGTGTTCTATTTGAAGTTGTGCTTGTCATTCATTCAAGTCTTGAATTTGTTGTTGAAGGTTTTGAAGGGAGGCCATGATTCTTTCAAGGGTCGCCTCCATGGTGGTCAGTAGGGCTAGAAAGTAGCCTTACCAAACTATTACGAGAGCACTAGACTGTGCTTGAGAGACTAGACTAGATGCAAGATTTGTTACAAGAGTTTTGATTACAAGATAATCCCACATAGGGGCATGAGGTACAATGATAACTTAACAAGATACAGAAAATCCCACAACCCGGGACCAGAGGTATAGATAATAAGACTCGATAGGATATCAAGAATCCCACAACCCTGAACCACAGGTATAGATAGTAGGACTCGATAGGATATAAATAATCCCACAACTCGAGACCATAGGTATGGATACAAGACATCAAAATTCCATATATCCCTTGATAGGAATGAACAAGATACAAAATAGTAATAAACAAGATCTCATACTACGAGATTACAAGGTGACAGGACAACAGGAGTATAATGGGAGACAAGACTAGACTAGATATACCATGACTAGATAAGAACTAAAATTGAAACTCGAAGTTAGTTACTTGAAGGTCTCAACTCCTTGAGCTCCCAAGACTAGCAATGGAAAGACTGAGGAGCTCTATGGCAAGCCCCTCCTTTTATAGATGTTGGAGGGAAACTAAAGATATTCTAGAATGTTCCATGATAATATCATTGATGATACAGGTGATGACATGGCATATCTTCTAGAAGGTTCTATGATGACATGGCAAGGGTGGGTTTGCATGGTTGGCTTGAGGATGTAAGGGTGCATTCACATAGGGTATGGATTCATATGGCATGAGCAAGAATTAATACGTACACTTGATCATTGCATGTCCGTGACACTTACCATCACTCTTATGAGCACTCTATTACTTTGGTCATGCAAAAGAGAGAGAGAGTTGTCCTATTTTTACCATAACACACATTCAAATGTATTATACATGGCTCTTGTCTGTCTAAGTGCTCTCTTAGCTTGTGACTAATCAAAGGAAAAAGTTCAATTTCAAGGTTACCAGTTAAAGAAATTATTTGTCCTTGGAATTTAAAAGTTAGTGTGTGAGATGATAATCAATGGATAAAATTGATATTTGAAAGGCATACCAAATATAATGCCTGAGGATTGGAAAGGTGCAATTAGGAAATCTCATTTTTCTTTACATGGATCCATAGAAATTTCTAACCATTTAATTTTTCATGTTTCATTGTATCTAATGCCTTAAAATGAAGATTTACCTTATACAATAAAGAACTAGTCTTTACTTGCAACCTCCTAATTAATTTTTTGAAATTAAATCATGAGAATTACCATCATCGTGAAAAATAGTCACATTCGAATCATTCACAAAACCTTTCATCTTCAATAAAGCATATAAAGAAATAGACTTACTTGGTTTTACTTTAGTCATTGCTTCTTGCTGCAATGTGTTTATAGTCCAATCATGAGTATACTGAGATGCCTCCTCAATGTTGTGTAATTGGGCCATGTTTTGATTATTGTTGGGTGAAAGCTGGTGAAAGTTAAACTCAATAATCAGATTGATAATATCTAGGTTTTCCACAATGATGACAAGTAAACTTGGGATTTTTATTTTGAACATTGAGATTTACAGTTTGAGGCTTTACCTTTTGTTTAGATTGTTATTTGCATACCTTTGCCCATTACCGCTTCTTAGTTAAAAGTTGGAGGACTTGTTAAGTAAAGAATTGTGACAATAGAGTACAAAATATTGCTTTCTCTCAAGAACTTCCTCAAGCATATGCAATAGTAGAAGTATTTGCGAAAATCTTTCCATGTAGATTGCCACATTATCACCTTCTTACCAAGATAAATTTGACTAATTATGTCTTGCTTAAAGATGGAATTGAAGCTGTATGTATTCTTTAAGATTTTCTTAAAATTTGATCTACATCTTCAATCAATTGGTTCTATGCCAAAGAATGTTCCACCACAACAATGCTTTATCTATTAAATAATTGGTTGCACACTTGATTTTATCCTTGTAGAGAGAAAAAAATTGTCAAAATAATCATTGGTGGGTCGACCAATATTTAAAATTTGATTCTATTCTTTTGTCCATTAAAATTAAAAAACTAAAAAGACTTACGGCTTATTTTTTAATCCTTCTTGGTTTTTTGTGCATCCAATACACTCTTTAAAATTCAAGCAATGTGATTGTCTTCATCTTGTACAATAGAATTTTGTTGATATTCACGCACTTGAAGTACTCTCGTAAAGTGTGTTCAAATTATGTTGAAGAAGATTAGTTTGTTGTTGCAAAGAAATTTTTAAAATAGGCGATTTCAAAATTTTCATGTTTACTTCATCTATATTTGATGGTCTTGATACGATAAGATAATTTGATGTATAAGAACAATACTTTAAAAATCCCATAGCAAATGAATTCCTTGCACGCAAACAATCACTTACGTTTTGGATAAGACCTATAAATTCCTTGCATGGAAACAAGGGCTAAGTAAAATTCTCCCGGTCTTAAAAAATGTTTGATCAAAGACTTCCACTAAGTCTCATGCATAGTAACTGCTCTTATGTGGTAAATGGCAATGTGAAAAGGGTTTTATGTAAGGGGGGTCAGTAAGTGCACTTTCCCCCCACCTCCTAGGTCTTCTTCAAAACAATTAGCTATTTAAGAAGAAAGTAATAAAATAATTTATATGATAAAGATTAGTATAAGCTTTAAATTATAAAGCTTAATATAAGCTTTTCGTTGAAAAGAAAAACCGCATCTTATAGTCTGATTACAGTGGTAGATATATAGCACAATTTGGCAAAAATACACCAAATTTGGTGGAAGAGGGAAGAAATAATTGTGGTTTTAGGATCACATCACTCTTCTCTTCCAATCAAGATGAGTCAATGTACTTTTTCTCTTTGATCGAAGAAAACCACTTTAGACTATCAAAACCACTAGTATAGTGGTTTGAAGAGGGTTCACATGGTTTTGAAGGAGTACTTGGGTCTTGTTTTTCCTTTTGGAATAAAAGAAGGATAAAGATAAAGATATTTTTTTTCCAATGATGCAAAAAGTAAAAAATTGATGGTGGTAGAGATTCCTTGGAGTTAAAAAAGCCCTTTGTATGAAACATGTGACCATTAGATAATAGACTGATGCTTGATGTTGATGATGGGGCAACCATGTACGATGGATATATGCCTTCTATTCAATGTTGACACATCCACCAATCATTGCACTCTAATATTAATGTTCCTAGCCTTCATCATACAATAGTTAAAAATTCAAAGAAAATAGAACTTGAACGAATTGCAAGAGAGAATAAAATTCCACAAAAACTTGCATGACATTGAAGGTACCTTTTTTTGTTCTTGCCTTTCCTTTTCTTACACAACTTGATTTTAAGTAAATAAATCTAACATAACCTATTCTAAATAGCTTATTAAAACAAATTAACACTTTGAATAAATACATCTAAAATAAGTATATTATGCACATACATATGCAAAGTCCTTGTGCTTATGAGCATCTACAAAAATATAATATTGTTATGCTATGTAGCATATAATTTCTACTTATATTTTTAAGCTATGAATCATATGATTTTCATGCATTAAAATGAATACCCCAAAAATAATAATCATGTGTAACTCCTTTCTCCAACACAAAACACATTAATATCCTTCTATCTATCCACAGGTTACAAGTGAGGTCAATGAAGAGGAGAGGAGGGTAGCTAGAAATGTGACCATATCATTTTCCAAAGAGACTTTTGGTATGGTTGTAGTAGCGAAGGACATTTTTACCTGCTTTTACCTTCTTTCATCAATAAAAAATTTAATACACGTATTCAAGAATGTGATGTACCTTGAACTCAATAAAGCAAACCTATTACACAAGAGTGTCACATGCTTCACCAACAAAGTGACCAAAGTGAAGATGCTTAGAAAATTAAGATGATTTGACTCACTGGGAAAATGCAACCCATAGTTTGAACTCACATATCTACAATACTCAACCCATAATCCAGCCACTAGGCTATGACTCCACTAGTTTCACCAATCAACAAATTATTTTAATACTACAATAAGTAGTAATATTAATTAGAAAAACATATATATCAACCATCTTATGGTGACGAGTCAGTTACATGATTTTAAAAACCTATGATAAACCCCACAGTTAGATAGCGCCTTGCCTAGTTTTCTAAGGAAAAAGAAAAAAAACTCATATTTACAAGCATCGCTATTTATATCCCTCCTCTCAATCCTCCCAAAAGGCCCAAAATTTTTAAAGTGCTAGATTTGGTGAGTAGTGTAGGTTCGAGTCCCTACTTGTGCCGGCTCTAAATATAGGAAAAACATGTGCCCTCTCCTCGCCCTCTCAAACCGAGTTTGCTCTCTCACCCCACTCCTTCCATCAAATCTCGCTCAACTAGCCATGGCCCACCAAGCAAGAAGAATGCCAAAAGAGAATAGTCAAAACAGGAGGCTCACCACATTGTAGTCTAGATGAGTGTTGTGAGCTCCAAAGCTTCGAGGACTCCACCAATGTCCGCCCTTGAACGCTGCACTTCTCACTTAGTCATCCCTCACATGCATGAGCCAAATCCTCTTGTTCATCCATCCAAGCTAGTCAAGATGGTTCTGTCTCTCTCTCTCTCTCACTCTCACTCTCTCTCTCTCTCTCTCTCTCTCTCTCTCTCTCTCTCTCTCTCTCTCTCTCTCTCTCTCTTTGCCATGGATACAAAAATTTGATCTTTAATAAGGCATCCAAGCTCCCAAATCACATTCATACCAATGTTTGACTCATTTCAAATAGATGGAAGTTGGATTCCTACTATCATTAGCAAAGGTAGTTGGATCACCATGCAGCAGGCAAAATGTGAAAAAAGACAAAGATATGAGACCTCGTTCATCTCTACTTAGAAGGATAGAATCTGAGATTTCAAGCTTGGAGTAAATAAGAATAGCATAAAAGATGTACTCATGCAACATGTGCTTGTGCATAGAGAGCTATATTTGGAACCTAGAACTTCAAATTTTCTAATATATATACCAAATTGTAAGAATTTGATTCTTAAAGTCTTTCTTTTCTTGAACTTGGTTTAAGGTTTTTCATTATAATATTTGTTTATCTTATAGATGTCTACCCCTCTAATCTTGAGGAATGGCAACCAATCGAGTCTATTGTTGATGTTATTGATGTTATGCATGGTTTGATTGGAGAAGAAATGTACAAAGGTAGTTTAAGGTTTTTCATTATAATATTTATTTCTCTTATAGATGTCTATCGCTCTAATCTTTAGGAATAGCAACCAGTCGAAGTCTATTGTTGATGTTATTGACATTATGCATGGTTTGATTGGAGAAGAAATATACAAAGGTAGAAAGAAGATGAACTTGCAAAGAATTGAATATTCTTTTATGATCATTCTTGTATTGTCCCCATGCAGCGCAACACCAATGGGGCTCAATATCCCTCCTTCCTTGGCCATATTTTTTAAGCTTTGAGTGGCCTTTGCCAAGTCCAACTACTAGTAAGGGTTATAGATGTAAAATGTTTTCTGAGATACAAAGAGCATTAAAACCTAATATCGCAAGTAGGTTAAGCAAAGTATCGTTGTTTATATCTATTAATATATTTGTTGATTTCTTTTCTAATATTGAGATAAGAATATCAAAGGTCATGCTTTCAGTTGAAGAGAGTAACATATGATCATATCATATAATTTGTTGATGAAGGATGAGACACTAGGACAAAAGGAAAAATTATATAGATCAAGACTCTATATCTTGTAAATATATGGTTGCTACTCAAAATTTTATCCTTAGCTTTTATTATAGTAGACAACATTATATTGGTGATAGTCTGGTTGCTTTAGATCAAAATCTTGATAATTTTAGCAATGATCCTATAGTGAATCTTGATGATGTTTAGTTCAATGAGAACATTATTGCATTTCTAAAGGTTAGATCATCTTGTACGCTACATCAAGTGAGGATGGATTTACAAAATGAAGATACTGAACTATAATTCTCATTTGTATTCTAACTTAATAACAAACAAGTAAGTTTTTATATCATATTATATCCACTTAGATGTATATCTAATTCCACTTCTTGATTGACAAACATTTGTAATTTATTTTTTGTAAATACCAATGAGGAGAGAGAAGAGTATGTAATACAAGGATATTGAAGAAAATAACTCTTTGCTATCAATATAAAATATATGTACAATTTTTGTGACAAATTTTTGTCAGCCATCTTCATGACTTATGTATATAAGGGCTTACAAACAATATGGCAAAGCTACTTCTTTTTTTGAGGAATTTTCTTAAGAGAAAGGACATCCTTTTTAGCAATCCTTTTGCATTTCTTTGATACTTTGATTGCCTTAGGTGTAGAAAGCATTGCTTCACTTGCTGCAGTTACATGCACCTATTCTCCTTCATTGTCTAAGTCTCCACTACTGTCCATTCTTGGTTTCATACAATTGACCATTATGTACTTCATGACCTTTGCTCTTATATACTAATGCTCAGTTGTATAGAAATCCCTTGAAAACTGTCATACATTTATAAGAAAATATTTTTAGTTCATTGTTATTTTTTACAATGGACTATATTATTATCCTCAATTGACTATTTTGCAATGATCCTCTATTGTAAAGTTTAGTATCTTTCATATTATATTTACAAGTTTACCATTATTGAGGTAAATAAACTTAACCAATCTTCTGGCATTTGTAATTACTCTCCAGTTAAAGTAAAACTATGAAACTTTTTTATGATAATTTATAGAATAAATTTTCTTATTATGTTACAACCATATTAATTAAGACCTTACTACAACTTGTCTATATTGCATTTTTGCAAGTAAATCAAAAGGTATGGAAAGCTTTTTCTCTAGCACTTTAATCAATCTTTTTACTGTTCTGTATAAAAAAGCAATAAAATTTAGAATACTTACAAAAAAAAGATCAAACTATCAAGGAGACCCTGGATTATATAACTTATAACTTAGCATTTTCATGGCTTCCTTTCAAATAATTGATGAGAAAACATTGCTTGGCCACACTGTCTATTTCAATTATGCTCCAATGAGAACTTAAAAAAATCATATTTCAATAATTTAGCAAACAAATTTTCATAAATCTAACAAAATATCAAATTACTTACTTTTCATTGTGTGGAATTAGAAGGAGCTCCAAAGTATCAGTCAATTGGATTGAACCAATGATCAAATGCACTTATATCAAGCTCACTCCTCGTGTAGTGTAAGATAGATGTATCAAGAACCTCAATTTTTTGTTGTATATCAAAGGGAAGCTCATGCATTACACACCTAGTAAAGGAATGGAGATAGTGAGCATAAACATGAAAAACCTATTGCTAGAAAAATATAGTAAGTAAAATCAAATTTAGGTATATTATACCTCATCCTAGCAAGAAAAATATAGCCATTTACTTTCCCATTTTATTCTTAGGGATCTGAACATAGTCAAAGTCAAAAAATATCATATCAAATATTTTGTTAATATCATCAGGTAAAAAGCAAGAGACATTGAAGCCCTCAAGATCATCCCTTTCATAAAGAGTAGATAGCCCCTTTTTAAAAGATGGTAGCTACTCTACTTTCTTTTCTTCTACCTTCTTCCTTCTATACTCCATCCATTTATCTATCTGCTCTTCTGTGGCCTTTTCCTCTTTCTTATGTCGTCTTGTGTCTTTTCATGGGTGATACTTCAACCTTAGGACTTTATATGCAAGCACATTTAAAATATTGAAAGTCTTCTTATTAGTAAGGGGGACTAGCTCAAGGACCTTTGAAAATATGTATCTCAACCTCCTAAGAATGATCATGTCTTTGTCCATAAGTGTAAGCCTATGTGCATGAGCAGCACAGATATAGGAATCTTGAAAAAACTCAATTAAAAAATCTTCTATGGCCTCCTGGATACAATTGAGATTTATCCTTGTCCATCTAAAACTATCAAGACTATGCTTGACAAAAATTTCTCTGACAAGCCTTTGAAAGGGCAGTTTTGAAATTGCATTATTGAGAGCCTTCATTGCAGTTCTAATCTCCTTCAAGTATCTAACATGCTATGAAAATTTTCTCATTGGCTTTGATTTCCTTGGAAGTTTAGAAGGCTTGGAGAATTGATGGATCTTTGAAGAAAGCCTTTAGGATCAACTTTCTTCTTTCTTGTAGCAGACTTAGTTCTAGCCATCTAAAATCATTAAAAATAACAACAAAAATTAAAATTAGAAGATCATCAAATAAGTAATGTATAAAACATGAAATGAAGACCTATCTGTAGCAAAGAACCTCTGATTTTGCAATTTATACGTCACAATTATTGTAGAGTAAAGTGTTCTATGAAATGCAAAATAGGATTTATCAAAGACTTCCCAAGTGCCATTCTCACATTTTACAAGTTCGACTAGCAAGAATTAATGAGAGAAGGGAAGTTATGGGACAAATATATCATGTTTTAATCAGCAGTAGATTACATGCAACTATAAGAAATAAATTTAAAAAAGTTATACATTATGTGTGTGATGAAATCTTACCTTGTGTGTTGGGTATTGAAATTCCTAATCTTCCTAGGTAGTGAAAATTTTGGCCTTGTGATGAAGCTGCCTGGTGCTAGTGAAGTCGAAGCAAGAAAGGAGCTATTTCCAAAAAAAATGCACTTAGTTGTTTGAAATTTCTTTTTAAAATGAGGAATTTACTACACATGTGTGGCACGTATATCGTTGTCATCTCAAAACTTGTGCCACGTGTCATTGACCTTTTTGAACGTTATGACACTTTTATGGATTATTTTTTGGGTGAAAGGGAAGATTTTTTAGCCTTCTTTTTTTAGTTTAAATATAGGCTTTTCTAATTAGTGTATGATACCTTTTGAGTGAGTTCTAAGGTGACTGATTGTAAATAAACACACATTGTGAAGCCAATTTAGGTTGTTGTATACACAAACTTCGCGTACTCTTGACAAAACTAGTTCATGCTTGTCACAAAGCAATACATTTCTAAGGTAACAAACTTCTCTTGGTTATTTCTCTTATGCACAGGCGTTGTGATTTATTCTTAATTCCATTGGAAGCAATAGAAATGATTGAATAATTTATTTTAAAGACATATAAGTAAGGAGTCGATCTTTACTTTGTATTAGCTTGTTCCATTGTTGTATGGAGAAGGTCTTTGATTTCCTCCATGCAACTGGAAACTCATCTAGGTTTAACTATGCTCAATGTTCCCTTTGATTTGCAAGAGCTCTTGAAGGATCTTGATGGCAAACTGAAGGATTATAGGGAATATTATGATAGACATATGTAGGGCCTAGAGATTGAGGGATTTGTCCATTACAGTAACGTAGTGAAAGCTACTAATGTAGCTAGAGTAACTTTGCAAACAAGGTTTAGCCTCATTGATGAGGAATTCAAGAAGTGGGAAGTAGATTACCCTTTTCATCAGGATCAACATCAATGTCTTTTTGTCCACAAGGATGTTGGATTTTTTTGTATATCTTCGATATATGGACAATTCTTCTTTAGATACAATACAAAAGTAGAAGATAGACGATATTTCAAGTAAAGATAAAGCAGTTGAAGAGAATGGAAAATTTTTTCAGGAGGATGTTGAGAACCAACTAGTGCATGAATTTGATGTTGCTTTGTTTAAAAGTGAGAATATTACAAAAGTGGAAGAAAAGGAGATAGAGTTGAGTGTAGAGATTGAAGAAGGTCCTCTTGATTATGTCTTGAGAGCAGGATTTAAGCACTAAGAAGTGCTTGGTAAGTGCCAAATGATGTAAATTTAAGGTAGACTTCAAAGACTAACGAAAGCGGAAGACCCAGATCTAACAATTTTAAGTGGCCGTGAAAGACGGGAATTAAAATGTCAAGAAGTGGACTGGAGAGAGAGAAAGAGGAGAAAGAGAGAGTGCAAAAGAGAGAGAAAGACTGCATGAAGAGAGAGAAAGAGAGTGATGAGGAGAGAGAAAGACTAGAATTTAATAGAGAAATACAAGAAAGAGAAAGAAGCCATAGAAGCTATGAGCAAGATAGGAGAGAAGGACAGTAATGTATTAATGTGTCAAAAAGATGTGAAAATTTACATGTCCTCTCCTTTTATACCATTGTCAGTGTGACATGGCATAACACCAATATTATTTACACACAAAATCCTTATTCTTCTCAACTTCATACAATCCATCTTGTTCCAAAGGTTTTTGCCCTAAAAAACAAAGTTAAAAGACTAGAAAAGAATGGATAGAATAGAGTACTGCTCTGTTTGTACAACTTTACAAATGGGAAAATGAATGAAAATTTACCAACATATGGACTAAAATGGAAGTAATGAGTAAACCTCATCTATATACATGATCAGGAATGCTTCAAAAGTATTTGGAGCCATAAAATCTTCAATTGATGAACTCAAAATTAAGTAGACAGCTTGTTGTGTAAATAGACTGTGTAAATAGACCTTGTTGGACCACATCTGCCATAACTTTTAGTAGAAGAGTCTAAATGAGGCATACCACATGTCAAAACATAGCTCTTGAAGAGTACTTTGACCCTATGTAGGTGGCTAAATTCTGAAAATTAGGCACAATAAAAACTGTTCTAAAATAGCGTATTGTCTTGACCGTGTCTACACCAAAACTAGCTCCATAGTCAATAGGCTTCAGCCACTAATGTATCCCTTAAGAAAGGAAACTCATCCAATATAGAATCAGGCCTCCAAGAAGCTTCCTCAAGCGGTAAACCTCTTCATTTGATCAAATATTCTACGATAGAACGAGATTGAAGCTTCTTCTCATGCTGACCTATGACAGCCTCTGGAATGTATTGAATAAGACCCTCTTCATCAATAGGTGGCAGCTCATCAACTGTATTAACTGGATCACCATAGAAAGGCTTGAATTAACTAACATGAAAGACATTATGAATCTTTGTGGAAGAGGGCAGCTCCAATCTGTATGTCAAGTCTCCAATGCGCTTTAGGATCCGATAGGGACCATAAAATCTGTGAGCAAGCTTGTTACTAGATCCATCCTTCAAAGTGGAATACCTAGAATTGGGCACCTTCAATAAGACCAACTCTCCTTCTTGGAACTCTAAAGGTCACCTCTTCTCATCAACATACATCTTCATTTGGTCTTGAGCTTTTCTCAAATTCATTTTACATTGCTGAAGAAGGGTTTGCATTCTTTCCAACTCTTCTTTCCCATGAGGATTGATTCTTTCATTAAAGATGACGGTGGGCAAGGGCACCTTATAGCCATACATAGCCTCAAAGGGTGAAACTCCAATGCTAGCATGAGTAGAGTTATTGTAGAAAAACTCATTCAAGTGTAACCAAGAATCCCTTGAATTTTGGACATCATAGCAGAAATTGCGAAGATAAGTCTCCAACCATTTAACTCTTTTTTCCTGTCCATTAGTTCATGGATGATAGGCCATAGATGGAGCCAATTTAGTGCCCATAGATGTGAATACTTCGTGCCAAAAGTTACTCATGAACTTTAAGTCTCTATCATGAACAATCACCTGCGGTAATCCTTGTAGTCTAAAAATCTGCTCCATGAACTGACTGGCCACTTGAGAGGCAGTACACTGGGTCTTGGTTGGAATGAAATGGGCTACCTTGGTGAGTCTATCCACCACCACATATATACTATTCCATCCCTTCTTGGTAGTAGACAATCCAGTAATAAAGTCCGTGGTAATTTGCATCCATTTTCCTGTAAGAATGGGTAATGGCTGCAACAAACCACCTGGCTTATGGGTACTATCCTTATTCTATTGACAAGGCATACACTTCATGACAAAGTCCTTGACATCTTTCCATAGCCCTTTCCAATAAAAACTTTTGTTGATCCTATCATAGGTCTTGAAAACTCCAAGATGTCCAACTAAAGGCGAAGAATGTAGTTCCTCCATAATTTTTCATGTAAAAGAAAAGGTAGAAGGAATGACAATCTTGCCATTTAACCAAATAAGGCCATTTTTAAGTTGATAATGCGAGTTTTCTTCCATAAGACCTTGCTATAATTTCTGAAAAATATGGCTAAGTTCTTCATCCAAACGATGAGCCTCATGTAGTTCTTCAACCCAATCACTATGTAGTTCAATTGTTGCTGAAACTTTGCAAGCCCACAAACGAGAAAGAGAATCAGCCACTATATTGTCTTTACCCCTTGTATGAGTGATGTCAAAGTCATAATTTTGCAGTGTAACTACCCAACTACAAATAATCCATTTTGCAGTGTAACTACCCTGAATCGGTTACCATACAAATAATGCAGTGTAACTACCCTGAATCAGTTACCATACAAATAATCCATTTTGCATGGTAACCGATTCAGGGTAGTTACACTGCACTTTGTAACATAATCGATTCAGGGTTACCATTATTTACCATACAAATAATGGTGCCATTTTTTAATTGCATGCAAGATAGCCAACATCTCTTGGTCATAAACATTCATGGCCATTTCTTTATCTGTCAACTTACGGCTTTCAAAGGCAATCAGTCCATGCTCCTATAACAAAATAGCCCCAATGCCACGACCACTGGCATCACACTGGATGGTAAATTCTTTGGAGAAGTCTAGGCATACTAAGATAGGAGTAGAAGTAAGGAGTCCCTTTAACTGGTTGTAGCTACTATCTACAAGGGCATCCTAAAAGAAAGTCTCATTCTTCAACTTGCAAGTCAAAGGAGCTACAATAGCTGCATAATGTTTGATGAATCGGCAATAGAATGAAGATAGACCAAGAAATCCTCTAAGAGAAGTGATAGTAGTGGGTGTTGGCCTATCTTTTATACATTGCACCTTCTTGGAGTCAGCCTATATCCCTTTTTCACTAACAATATGTCCCAATTATTCCACTTCAGTCTGCATGAAAGAACATTTCTTTTCCTTAGCAAAAATCCTGTGATGTCTCAATACATCAAAAACCCTCCTCATATGTGCTAAGTGATCCTGTAAAGTCTTACTGTAAATCAGAATGTCATCAAAGAACACCAAGACAAACTAAAAGAGGAAAGGCTGCAAATTCTTATTCATCAGGCTTTGGAAGGTAGCTGGAGAATTTGTAAGTCCAAATGGCATCACTAAGAAATGATAGAGCCCACGATCAGTCCTGAAAGTAGTCTTGACTTCATCACCCTCTCGCATGCAGATCTGATGACACCCTGACCTCAAATCAATCTTCGTAAAGAATCGAGCCCCCTTGAGCTCATCAAACAAATCATCAATCTTGGGTATCAAATACATGTTCTTCATCACTGTGATCTTATTAAGATCCCTATTGTCAATTCACATTCTGAAAGATCCATCTTTCTTTTTTACTAACAAAACTGGAGATGCATAGGGTGAAGAACTTGGTTCAATGAATCCCATCTCAAGAAGCTCCTTGATTTACTTAGCCACTTCCTCCCGCTCACATTTAGATAGTCCGTAAGGTGGCTTATTAATTGGCTTTGAGTTGGTGGGCTCCAAATCAATAGGGTGATCTACTGCTCTCTTTGGAGACAATGAAGTAGGCACCTCAAACAAATCCCTATACTCCTCAAGAAGAGCAGTCAAGACTGGATGACTTGCTGAATTATTGGGCTAATCGTCTATCTCTTTATTCAAATGCAAAAAAAATATTTGTGAACGCCTCTTGTACTCCCTTTTGAGTTGTTGAATGGTGATAAGCTAAAAATTTGATCTACTAGAAATTCCTTGTAAATGGATGAGCTATCCATTGAAGATAAACTCCATATACATCTATGAGAAATCCATTGTGATGTTGTCTAATGTCACCAACCAATCACAACCGAGTACAATATCTATAGGCCCCGCCCATTTCCAAGGTAATCAGGTTTACTTTTGCTTCAAAATTTTCAGCCAGCTATAAAGAAACATGTGGGCATATTTGTGTGCTGATTTCTTCTTCACCATTGACCACTTGAACTCTAATGGGTTGTTATAAATCAGTGGGAATACAATTCAGCTTGTTCATAATGGACTTATTCACAAAACTATGTGTACTGCGACTATCTATCAAAATAAACATTGCCTTTCCATGAATGTTACCCTTCATACGGAGTGTATCAAGGCTCTTAGAACCTATCCAAGCATCCATGGAAATTAAACAACTAGTGGCAGCAAGTGGCTCATGATAAGTTCCACCTAGATCAAAAGAAACACTCCCACCTAGATCAAAAGGAAAAGAGTCGGTTGGATCATAAAAATACTCTTGCCCAACTTCTTCCTCAAGATCATCATTTTCAACATTAGGTTCGATTGCATTAGCTTCATCAATCTCATCTTCAAGATCCTCAAACACTAACATACTTTGAAGTTTGGGTTTGACATTTTTGTATATACACTTTGTGGCATGATTAGGTATATATTTTTCCCCACACTTGAAACATAAGCCTTTTTCCTTTCTTTCTTTGTAGAGATCCATAGGGATAGACTTAGGATTCATGCTGGCTGAAATGGATTTAGGCTTATTGTCCCCTTGCTCAAAGTCAACTCTAGGACTTTTTACTGTCTTGAAATTACCTTGAGGTCTTGAAGCATTGAACTTTGGATAAGTTTGCACTCTTGAGCCCCCATTTGGCACATGATTGCTGCCATAAATTTTACCAACTGGTCCCTATTTTAAAATAGTCTTTGGTTGTCCAAAACTAGGCTAAAATGAAGATTCTCTTCTATATTTCCTTCCATAGCGCTCCGCAAGCTCAATAGCCTTAAAGAGAGAAATAGGGTTTTATTCCATGACATCAGTTGATATATAAAGATGGCTCTAAACCATACATATACTTGTGGACCTTAGCCTCATCACTGATGCTCTCTAAATACATGGTGAGGTTGAGAAATTGGTTAGTGTACTCTCTTACACTTAGGCCTCTTTGCTCCAAACCATACCATCTCCATGCCAATTTCTCTTTTTCAAGAGGGAAGACAAATACTTTAGCCATAAGTGTCTTGAAAGCTTCCCAATTCTCTATAAGTATGTTTTTCCTTTTTATATACCTCCACCAAGTATGCGCAAATCCCTCCAAATGCAAGTAAGCAAAATGAATTTTCATGTTATCAGTTTTGGAAAATATGTCAAACTAAGATTCCATCTTAGAGGTCCACTCCTCTAAATCAGATGGTGAAGATGACTGACCATTGAACTTAGCTAAAATGATATTGTCTTTTAGCTCTCTTTCATGGAATGGTTGCTATCCCAAAATATATTGATCATGAGTGCTAGGCATTGAACCCCCAAAGTGAGATGGAAATCTCCCAATAGGTGGCTGAGAACCACTATGCAATCTTCCCGTTGGTAGAGGACCCCTAGGAAGTTGAGTATTCAGCCCAAAAGCTTGAGAGTTGGCTTCATTCAAACTGCCCACATAATCATCATGCCTTTGTGAAGTATCACCTACTTCATATTGGCTATTTGGGATGCCTCTTCATCCAATAATTCCATGATCTTGACCATTTTGGTTAGGTGACTGAAGTGGAACTGAAGGCTCACTGTTTGAATAAGCTTTGTCCTTTGCTTCTTTAGATCCCATTTGCATTTGCATCCATTGGGAGAATTGAGCCATAATTTGAGCATTGGATTCCACCAACTTGTCAATAGAAGCCTTTGTTTGAGTCATTGAATCCACTAATTTCTCAATACAAGACTTTGTTTGATCAGTAGATAAAATCATTTGCTCCATTCTTGATAATAGGGTCTCATGACGTTCTCTATGCCTTCGTTCATGTGAACAAAAGGTATCATTAAAAGTGCATTGATTTCCCCTTGTTATTGAGGCTCTTCAAGGCTTTCTTGAGGTCCATTATCCAATATAGAATCTCTAATTTGCTAAGCATAGTCATCCTGGACCTTATTTTTACCCTTATGCCTTGCTATAATAGTGCAGTCCTGCAATACCCCCTGTCAGAAAAATGGCTATATCTTGGGCTAGAGAACTCCGATTCCAAAAAAATTTGGTTCAAATTGAAGCCAAGATTTCCCTCTTCTAGATGAGCTATAGCACACTATAACAAGTTTAGGACAAAAACTTCTGTAACTCAATATTTGAGTCTGAATTGTCCAGATCTGCACCCTATTTTAACCACCAATGAATGCACTGTTTCCACCCTATAAGGTAAGATAGTAACCCAAATGGCTACCAAACCATGTAGAAGGCTGAGTAGGACCTGTGGGTACCCTATAGTACCTGCACATGTACTTTAGTAATGATGGTTGTACTTGTGAGAACTTGTTAATGACCTGCAATGTCCTATAAAATCCATGTTTTACCTGTTTTGCTTCTGAAGGTACTTGACCCTTTGGAAACTCTTGAATATTCAATTCTTCACTCGTTGGAGCTATGTGAGGGATAAAACAGCATGACATGCTCCCTACATAGGCTCTGAATCACTGGGAGGTGGGCAAAGTTCCCCCCGAGTCAGTTGGTTGCACCCCTTCGGGATCTTTAATAATGAGGGAGGGTCACCTCTCTTTTGTCTCACTATCTCCCCCAACATCCCCATTTTTCCTCGGTGGGTATATCAACATGGCAATGGCATTCTATTCTAATCAACCAACATAAAATGTATTTCTAAAATATTCATCCTACCCTTTCATGAGATGCTATTGGATTAATTCTTGAAATTTTAGATAGGATGAGAGTCTTACCGATCCAAATCAGTAACTCACTAATTGCTAGTACTTACCCTTTTACATTTTTCATCTTGGGCAAAAGAATTCAACCAAACAAGTCAAGGTTATACATCAAACTTGGCAAATGATACCTATGATGAGATTATGATTGAATCAATGCTAAAATTCAATGAAATGGACTGAGATTAATTGAAATATACCAATCTCTGATCTATTGATCAATTCAAAGAATTATTTGATAAATAATCTCTCATCAACAAGTGAAAAAGCATTAGCAAGTGGACTATTGAGAGATTTCAGAGATTAAGCAAGAGAAATACCTTGATTAAGCTTGAAGAGGATGGTAGATGTCAACTTGAATCCCATTAATGGAAGAATTCCCCATAATCCACCATGAATCCACCATAAAGCTTCAAATATCCATAAAATCAATCCATATGAGCTCTAATATGATCAAATCCGTGAAGAATCAAAGCCCCGAGCTTGCTTGAACACTTGAATACCAAAGATTCAAGCCTCTTGAATACCAAAGATTCAAGCCTCTTGAATACCAAAGATTCAAGCCTCTTGAACAATTGAATACCAAAGATTCAAGCCTCTTGAATACCAAAGATTCAAGCCTCTTGAAGGAAAGCACCAAAATAAACCTTCAATATGAGCTCCAACATGCTCCATGAGCTAAAATCTCTACAATGTCTTCAATCTTGGAGTCCATCTGACTTGTACATGGTACTAGAGAAGCCTTGGAGGTCAGAGATGAAGATGGTACACGGTACATGGTACATGCTTCCAGGTCTATGAAGTCCATCCGACTTATACATGGTACATGCTTCCAAGTCTGTGGCTATGGCTACCCTGCTGTGTTTTAGGGTTTTGAGCAAAGAAGATGAAGATTAGAGTTCATCTCTTGTTGGAAGTTGCTGAATATATGCATGATGAAGTGCTTCAAAGCATGCAACCAATCTGTAGGAGATGTAGAGTAGATCAAGAAGAGGATTAGAGCAGGGAATTCAACGCATTTTTTGGCATAAATTTTGGGCTGCTTGCTGCTCCAACTACTGCATCATGCATGTGACCATGGTACTCAATCTGAAGCATAGGAGATGAAGGATCTTTGCCCCATGGTTTTGCTGTGAGAAATGATCAGTAGAGAAAGATTTGGAAGGATTTCTTGGTAGCCACCATTGAAGCTTCAAGAAATAGCTTAGAAGAGAGAGAAGAGAAGCTCCCTTTTGAAAAGTAACTAGAGTTTAACCCTCAACTAAGCCTGGTTAACTACCATTTAACCTTGTTACCTCCAAATTGCATGAAATTTTGACGATCTGCTACTTTAGCCATTCTCCGCCATATCTGACCTTCAAGATTTCCTGATGTAGTCTCTTGCTAACTATAGATAGTCTGCAATCCTCCACTAGTCATTGTCTTTGTCAAGTACTTGTATGAAATTGATTTTTTGATGGAGAAAATAGGACTGAAAATAGAAGGAAATTTTGATCAAAGAACAATGCTCTGATACCACTTGTCAAGAAGTGGACTGGAGAGAGAGAAAGAGTGTAGAAGAGAGAGAAAGACTGTAGGAAGAGAGAGAAAGAGAGTGACAAGGAGAGAGAAAGACTAGAATTGGAGAGAGAAAGACAGGAAAGAGAAAGAAGCCATAGAAGTTGTGAGCAAGATAGGAGAGAAGGACAGTAATGTATTAATGTGTCAAAAAGATGTGAAAAATTACATGTCATCTCCTTTTATACCAATGTAATATGACATGGCATAACATCAATATTATTTACACATTAAATCCTTATTCTTCCAAGCTTCTTACATAAAATTACTTCAAAAGACAAACTTTCGTAGTGGTTGTGGATTTTTCATAATTTTTATGGTTTCTGAATTGAAGTAGGACAAGTTCCCGACAGTTCAGGACTTCAAGACTGATACACAGAAATTTTTAAATGCAAAATCATGTCTCTTGGAATGTCAAATTATGGCCAAGATGTGGAAGGGCATGATCCTTGGGGCCATTGAGCCAAAAAAAAAAACATGTGAGGGGGGGCATTTTTTTCGATGGGTAGCAGCATGAAGGTGCAATCATGACGTTTTGATCATAAAGGGAGTTGGGGCTAAAGAATAAGTCATCGATTTGATTGTGCCAACCTTCTCCAATTTTTTGCTCTGATTTGCTGCTCTCCATGCGAGGAATGGCTACCTAGATGTGAGATCAGAATTCAATCTTTTTCTCTCCTCTCTCTCTCTCCTCCAAGAGACCATTTATGGGCAAAATAAAGAGAAGAACGGGATGAAGAATGCTTATCTGGCAATGCATCACATTGATTTAAGATCAAGAGGATGTTGAGAAATGATGTTCAGTGTTGTGTAGAGATTGATGGCATGTCCAATAGCTATCCATGCATTCAATTTCCATGACCCGAAACATGCAATTTAACAATATATCCACTTTATGAAGAAAATTTGATTGTTTTTTATAGTTTATGGTCTAAATGAAGTGCATATGGTATGAAAATTTGTATGAACCTTGTTTGACATGTCTTTGAGGGCTACAAGTAATAATATGTAGAACTCATAATTAAATGTGGTTGTTATCAATAATTTAAAGCTCGAAATGTATTATTTAAGTGAAAAAATAAGGAGTTTTTCCATTTCGGGTGGAGAAATCGTGTTCTTATGAAATAAAATGAAAGATAATGATGAATCTTAGTAATCCTTATCAAGTTGAATTAGAACATAAAAAAATAAAATCAATTTATTAGTAAATAAATTAATCAATCAAGAAAAATAGATTTTAAATTAAATAATAGTTTTTACATACCAAAAAATTATAAAAATTTACAAATATATATTTGGATGTATGCTGGATCTAAGGCATGATGTTTAGGTTTACCCTGATTTCTTCAAGGAATTTACAATTCGGTGTGTGATGCCCTTGGGTGAGGTATTGGTATAGTATTGATGCAATAACATGGGGTAATAGCTTTTGAAAGCCAAAAACTTGCTGAAAATGAGATGGTAATGAATGTTTATGATCAAGAAATGCTGGCTATTCTTCATGCCATAAAGAAATGGCACCATTACTTGTATGGCAATAGGTTTAGAGTCAAGAGTGACCATAGGTCCTCAAATATTTCTTATCTCAATCCAACCTTACTCCTAAGCAACGTAGATGGGTGGCCACATTGCAAAATTATGACTTTGACATTACCCATACTCGTAGGAAAGACACTGTAGTGGCTGATTCCTTATCTAGAATGTAGGCATATAAAGTCTCTGCTATCATGGAATTGCATAGTGATTGGATACGCGAGCTTCAGGAGGCTTACCTATTGGATGCTAATTTCAACAATATTTCAAAAATTACAACAAGGTCAACGTACAAAAAACTCTCCATTTTAGCTTTAAAATGGGTTTTTATGGCTTAATGGTAGGATTGCTATCACTCACACTTCCCCATTCAAGCAGAAGATCATGCAAGAAAATGCATTCAACACCTATAGTTGGTCATTTGGGAGTGTTCAAAACCTATGACAAAATTGCCAAGAGTTTTCATTGGAAGGGCCTTTGGAGAGATGTTAAAGAGTTTCTCTTTAGTTGCGTGCCTTGTCAAAAAAACAAGCACATCACATTAAAGCTAGGTGGGTTGCTATAGCCATTGCCTATTCCCGAGGGCAAGTGGACTCATATAACCATGGATTTTATTATAGGTCTGCCTCTCACCAAGAAAGGGTGGAATAGCATCTATGTGGTGGTGGATCGGCTCACAAAGGCAGCTCATTTTATCCCCACTAAAGCCCAATTTACTCCATCACAAGTAGCCAACCAATTTATGGAACATGTGTTCAAATTGCATGGTTTACCGCAGGTCATTGTGCATGATAGGGATACAAATTGATGAGCAATTTTTGGCCAGCAGTTCTACGTGCACTAAGTTGGCTCCCTCTACAACTTATCACCCCCAAACTTATGGTCAAACAGAGAGGGTCAAAAAATGACTGGCTATTTGAGACACTTTTTTCATGATGTTCAGCATGCTTGGGATGCATGGTTACATTTGATTGAGTTTTCCTATAATAACTCCACCCATGCTAGCATAGGGGTTTCACCTTTCGAGGCTTTATATGGGTATAAGGTCCCTCTCCCCACGATCATCTTCAATGACAAGACCAATCCTCAAAGCAAGGAAGAATTGGATAGGATGCAGGCCCTACTTCAACAATGTAAGTTGAAACTTTAAGAGAGATCAATATCAAATGAAGCTTTATGCTGATGAGAAAAGACGAGACATTGAGTTCCAAGAAGGGGATTTGGTTTTGTTGAAAGTACCTAAGTCTAGGTATGCCACTCTTAAGGATGGCTTCAACAACAAGTTAGCTCACAAGTTCTATGGGCCCTATCGAATTATCAAGTGGGTTGGTGAGTTGACTTATCAGTTGGAATTACCCCCTTCCACCAAGATTCACAATGTTTTTCATGTGAGTCAACTCAAACCTTTCATTGGGTCATCAATGGATTACTTAGAAGAGCTCCCTCTCCTATGGATGAAGAGGGTATCATCCAATAAATTCCAGAGGTAGTCATAGGTCAAAGGGAAAAGAAGTTGTGCTCAAGATCAATCATGGAATACTTGATCAAATGGCAAGGATTTCCCCTTGAAGAGACCTCTTGGTGACCAACTTCAATCATAGAAGAGTCCCTCATCTTATGGATACTAACTTGGCTGAAATGTAGTCAGCAGGTAGCTTGTCCCAATTTAGACAGAGCCTGCAAACAGCTCTCTATTTCCAACTAGATTTGATACTCAAAGTAAGCTATGTTTCTATGTGACAAACACCCCAATCAGAGTTACCTATCAAAAGTTATTGCATATTTACTACAACATGGTCCTGTAGTAGACGGCATGCCGTCCACTATCTGCAGCACTCAATTCCTCACTGAATATGGGAAATTGGATTTTTCTTATTCCCCAATCATGCCCATATATCATATAGTATCCATGCCCAGCATACATACATAACCCCCACATGATTTATTGAATAACCCCTTGTTGTCATGCAGCAGCAGAGTAATACTCTAGAATGCCCTATCGTGTTTTGTAATAAATGCCCATTTTGTTTTTGAGGGAAAAATCCTTTGGGTGGGGATGGAATGTAAGAGATGGGGAAATACGGGAATGTACGGGAATAAAATAAGGGAGGAAAATACTTGCTACACTGGCAGGTATATAAGATATAAGGGACTTGACATTTTTTCCCATCAGATTATAATAGCAAGTCTCCTTCATCTTCTCTCCCTCTCACCAGCTTTTATGGCTTCCTTCCTTCCTTTTCTATTTTTCTCTCTCTTCTTTTAGTATTTCTCTCTCCTCGTCACTCTCTTTCTCTCTCTTCTTCTTTTGTTCTTATCTCTCTTATGTAGCCTTCTCTCTCCTCTTTCTCCCGAGTCCTCTCCTTGACATGTTTGCACCTTCTATAGATCTAGATAGTAATTGTTGAGTTTGGTGAACTTTATCTTATATGCATTTTTTGTCTCAACCTTTAGTATTTTCGTGCCTTAGACATGCATGGAGTCTCATATTAGTGCCAAAATCTATGCATTAAGTTACTGTTGGCTGTCTATTAACTTTGAAGGTCTAGGAAGAGGCATGATTCTATTTCTCTTTAATATATGACCAAATCCAATCTCACATCCATGAATACTTTTGAGTAAGTCAAATTTCTAATATTGGCCCTATTACAAATGGATTATGCATCCATAGTTGAAAACTCATTTGACACATCTTTCATTGTGGACTCAATCACCTTCTCCTTCACAGCTTTGAACTTTGGATTGCTCAAAGCATTTTTTAATATACTTGCCTTAAGAAATCTTCTACTAGATGATTGAAGCTCATCCTCACCTAGGTTTTCATTCTGAGCTTGCTTGTATGCTTTAGTACGTCGCTTCCACTATCCGCTAATCACAATCAACTCATTGATTGGATTTTTCTTTTGTTTACACTCTTGTATTAGCTTGTTGTTGATCTTTCTAAGGTCATCCAATAGTACCTGTCTCCTTGTATGAGATACCAATGTCATGGATAGTATATTCCATTGTGACAATCTTATTATTTTGTTAAATTATAGCTCATTCAATTGCAACACTTGTCCTATGAGCTATTGTATATGACGTTGATTTTGTGCATTGATCACATCATGATAACTTTTTATGATTGCCTGGTAGGTTGTAAACACTTTGAATGTCTAATCATTGAGATGCTTGGTTGAAAAAGGAATTTTGAATGAGAAGAAAGAATAAATCTAAGCAAATACTTTGTGGAAATTATTAAAAAGGTAAAACAAGATTGAAAAAGTAGAGAGAGAAGAGGATTATTTTATTAATCCCTTCTCTTTTCCTTATTTTCAAGAGGAGAGAGGGGGAGCTAAAAGGCCCATTTCTAAGTACATTTTTGTCCTGATAATATTAATGGTTAGCTTGTTGAGTCCTTTGTCGTCGTTGAGACAAATATATGGAGAGAGCAATCCTTTTTCTTGATAGATAATATTGGAGCTCTTGCCAATGACTTTGAATATTGTCCAAATCCCTAGACTAGATTCTCATTAATATATTTTTGTAGTTTTGCTAATTCATATTTAGATAGCTTATAGATTGGCACAATCATAAGATTGGTGCTCAAGAAGCATATCTACTTTCTTCTTTTCAAACACATCTCATGATATTGGAGTGGGAGAACATGTCGTACCTTTATTAGTCAATAGTTTGGCTCACATATTAGGAAAGTAGAAATTTTCTTGGTTGCTCTCATAAATATATTGCTCCAATATAAGCTAGCCTTGTAAATTGTGGCAACCTTGGTTCAAACTTTTGAGTTCTCTAATTGGTATTGGGATTGTGTAGTTTGTGTCAAGGTAGACCAATGATGACTATATTGCTTGGGCAACATATGATAGCTATGTTAGTTACAAAGTCTCTTCATGTCACTTTTATAGGACTCTTTTTATCTATGAGATTGTTTGAAGCAAGATAATAATCATGTATGACTTTCACAAGAACTAGACTAGATTTCTCCATGATTGTGATACCATATGCCTAGCAAACTTCTCATCCATAAAAGATGTAGAGGCTCTAGAGTCCAAATTGCTTGAACACCTAGTTGTCAATGTGGTGTATAAACTCTCATTAATGACATGAAACTTAAAGTAGAATTAGGAGACAAGGAGGGGCGTTCTAAGAGTTCCTACTTTTCGTTCAGCTACATGGTCCTTTTATTGTGGTTGGATATCCATCTTTCTTGAAAATGAGGACACAATAGAGCTTTATACATGTAGCCTCTTGTTACGATAATGTTGAGGAATATGACTAGGTTCTCCATACTACAATATAATCCTTGAGAGCATCCTTCTTGCTTTGTTTATTTGAGAATTACTTGAATTGGACTGAATCAATTCCAAATAGACTCAATATTAGTTTTTATTTTTCCTAGGAGGTGATTGTTGTCATGGTATCTAGACTTAATGAAAAACCATGGTGCTTCCCTTGATGTCTCTCAAATAGCTGGTTATCACATTCTATTACTTAAGAAATGAAGTCACGTCATTTAGTCTCCAATGAAATTGACTAATAAAATAATCCTCATGCCAAGTCAAATCATAGGCAAGTTTTCAAAATTCAAATGCATAAATCAATGCTAGTTTAGATCCTTTTTTTAGACTTCTTATTTTGGTATTAACAACTCTAGCTCTATTAGTATCTCCAAAGATAGCTGAGAATTAACAACTCTAGCTCTATTAGTATCTCCAAAGATAGCTGAGAATTAACAACTCTAGCTCTATTAGTATCTCCAAAGATAGCTGAGAATTCTCAAACAAAAGCTTTGAAATCATGAAGTAGAGGAGATTCCTTCTCAAGTAAAGGTTTTGTTGGTGAGCAAATCGGATGTCATATACGTACGTAGCGAGTGCCGGAAGGTCCCCAAGAATAAAGAACTCTACTTTTTGCTCAAAATCCAAGAGAGTAGACTTACATGACATGAAGCAAGAAGACCAATTGGGTACAATCTCCCCCCATGCCTTGTGTGAGCACTCCACAAAGCATGTATTTAATATATTATTCATCTACAAGCTCAAAAATAGCCCAAATTTACAATTAGCATGCTTTAGATTTTGTGTTTGCTTTTGTCCAAATAAAGAATAAAGTGGTTGGGCACCCCAAGTGTCGGGATGTGTCCAAATACAATGACCAATAATGAATATTTAAATCATGCGCCCATGTGCATACAAAATAATAAATATATGTCAAGCGCTTTAATAAATAAGCGCGTCAAAATAAATATTGGCACCACGCCTAAGACACGCATCCATCAAAAATGATAATTTCTTTTAAATAACTTGAATACACACTATCGCCTAGTGCTTCCCAGTGCCACCGCCACCTACTCTACACATCAACTAAAGCATTCACAATTGTTAGAAAATAATAAAATTAAACCGAAAAAAGTGAATACCTAGCAATCTTCAACTACAAAACAAATAAATAGGTTAGAACTGTCCAAACCTTAATTTAATACGAGTGCGCACTCTAAACTCATAAACATCCATTAATTTAAATATGTATTTTGTAGAATCACCCGCTATGGAATCACCCACTTGCACATTAAATTAACAAGATGCCCGAAAAGGATAGACGTCCCCATCAACTTTTCGCACAAGAAATCCACCTTGTATACGAGCCCCGCTAAATATAATTTTACGGAATCCACCGCAAACCTCACGGTGTCGAAGGATTTATGAAAGCAAAGTCGCGTCTTCAGAAGACCTTGATATATGTCAAGATGGAAGATCAATCAAATGAATAATCCAATGTCATAATAACCATACAACAATTCCAGAACTCAATCAATAAATTCTGTTTAGACTTCAGCTTGTCCCTGTTTTGCAATTTTTCCTTTCAGACAGATTTTAGTTTATGTTCCACGATAATAAGGAGGGAAAAGAGATTGGATACAAAGCATAGTTGTTATTAAGAAACTTCCCACGAGGTTATTATTTCACAAGTCCAGTTTGAAGAGATTTAGGAGATTCTTCTCAAAAGATAAGGGAATGATTCCCTGCAAGTTATTGGCATGTAGATCCCATGATCTAAAATTTACTCTGCTGACAACGAATACATGCTCCTCTACATTCCACTCTAGGCTTTGGGCACACCACATCAATTTCCTTAATGACAAGAGAGAGCTTATTCAAGACCAGGAGCAGCAGCTCCCTTTCCAAGGAAGTTGAGTTAAATTTCAGGGCCTGAAGGTTCTCAACAGTTCTGCTGGACCAAAAAGGAGACCAATCTCACCATCGCTGATCTCAACAAGGTCCGATCCATAGCTTCCATTTTCAATGAAATCATGGATCATTGTGGCCAGATGGTGTTCATTATCAGTACTGCCAGGTACACCTTGCGAAACTAGATAGGCCTGCCCGTGCTTGTTCAAAACATCTCGATTGCTGTTGCCCTTCCAAAGTATTGTAATTTTACTTGAGTGAAATATTTGATGCAGGGGAGATAATTCTTAAGGGAGGAATAGATTCTGAAAAGGTGTGGCCTGCTGTTGCTTTTTATAAGCTCTTCTAGCTTGAAATCCTCCCAGACAATGGGTGCCACAAATTATAAACAGGAAAGGCACTGCAGCTGCATTATGCATTCTCTTGCCTGCCTTCATTCCATGACCAGTCTGATAATCTGTAGACAATGACTGGCTTGATATGCTTGCAGCCTTCAAACAAGTGTATGCTTCCGTAATTTGTCTAAACTCTGATTCACCATGTTTCTTCAAAACAGCTGGAAGACGATCAGGATGGTTATCCAAAGCTTTCTTTTTATAGGCACAGTACTGCTTTCAATGCACCAATAAAGTAATCTTCAACATGTTTGACATTTTGCAGAGTATGATAGTACGGCTGAGAAGCCTGCTCTTCCTGACCCAATGTAGCACTTTGTACAGCATTGAGTGAACGAACATTGACAGAAGCTTGGCTTGCAACAGAAGTACTCAAATCAGATGCAGAAGTCCTAATAGATGCAAACGCTTCTTTACCTTTCACTGCATTTGTTGTCCTCCCGATAACTGGTTTTATTAGAGACATTGGAGCCCAGGTGACCCATCAAGTCACTGGCAAAACTAATCTGGTGGCTCACAGAGACAATGACATCATAACATATCGGTTTGCATAGCTACAACAATCGCAGTCCTGGGACATACGATGTGGCTTTTGGGAAGTATGCCACATTTTGCAGTAAGACATACTCAAAGTCTGCCCTTCTGGCATCTTAGAGTGCGCAGATGGAATGCAGGAAGCCGCTGTGGGGGTGCACAAAACCTCATGATCATGTCGCAAAAATACATCCTGCCCGATATCAGGAAGCTCTTGCTATTTTGTGGTTTCTTTTTTTTCTGCGTCTAACGGGATTATGGTTGAAACAGCACGATCTTGAAGGTATCTGACAGAAGTTGCTCTTGATTGTTCCTGATAGAAGGCGATCCCTCTCTCTTGCCCGGTCTTCCCATGTTTCTCTACCCCGAATACTCTGTTTCTCCCTCCTTCCCCAGATTAGTCTTCCTCTCCCCTCTCTGAACTCCTCGTAGATCTCCCTCGAATCCTCTGTTTCCTATTTTCCATGCCTTCCTCCCCTGTCCATCCTCGAATGCCCTGTTCCTCTATTTATGTCCTCCTTTTTCCCAGGCTCCTTGCTTTTCCCTCCCTCTTTTCGATTCAAAAAAAAAAAACTCCCCTTTTCAAAAATAGCCGTGTCAAAAATAACCATCCCTGGCTTTTCCATTTCCATTAGGCTAAATTTACCACAGTCATAGCGCAGTCCAAGGTCTTGAATTAAATCATCCAAAGTAAACGTGTGATTGTCATGTTTATAAGTCCCATTCCCACATGCCAATGCTTTCTAATATCAAAGCATGATAAGATCCTATCAATATGTTCTGAATTTGATGCGATAAGCTGAATATCTAAACCAGCCTGACCTTCTATAATCCCAAAAAGTTCCTAAACTTGTTCAACTGTAGCATTCTCGCCATAAAGACTCAGATTTTTCTTTTTATAAAGTCCATAATACAACATTGTGCTCAGCATGTTCACAAAACACGATCTCCGCATCCATAATATTTCCAAAATTCCCATACATACCCATCACTATGCCTCCAAACTTCTCTCATACGCAGAAAATAAATGTAAACACAACAACTAAGTATGTACAAAGTATCAAATCACACACACAACTTTTGGGTGGTTTTCACACCTCGAATGCACAGCAATACGACATCCACCCCCTCTAATCCTGCGCATCCTCCGGATGGGCCAACTACCCATGATCATTATCATCAAGATCCACAAACAGATCAATCTCTTCATTATGCATTTCTGGTAGATCAACAAGATTATCTGGCATATCATCTGTCTCTTCCATTGGAGTTTCTTCTCATTGCTCTTCTCTTGCAAATTCTTCCAATGCATAGTCCTCATCATCTCTTTTCTTGAAAATCTTGATTCTTTTTCCAGCAATAGGCACTCTAAGCACTGTCCCATCCAATTCAGTCAGCTCATATGTTGCATTATCAAAGACATGTCTGACTATGTACGGCCCAAACCATCTTTTCACCATCTTCCGAAGTGCAGTATGCTGATTTTCAAGGCTGCTATCAAAGACCAATACCCAATCTCCCTCTTCTATTGCTCTAGGCCACAAGCGATGCCTGCTATCAAACCTGCCCTTATTCCTTAGTCTAGCAACCTTCAACCTGTCAATAGCTAGCTGAATATCCTCAGGTCTCTTCTCCAACTGTCGAATCCGAAGAGCTAAGAGCTCCTCTCTCATCAAATCCTCCTACCAAGGTAAAATTGACCAAGTCAAAGCACAAGTCTCAATCGGCATAACAGGTTTCTGACCATACATCAACTCTGCAGGCATATATCCTGTGGTAACACTATGAGTCGTACGATCAGCCCATAAAGCAAATGGTAGAAGTCTCGGCCATTCTCCAATCTGTCCTCTGCATGCTTTGGCTAATGCTTTCACTATCGGCAGATGCCCTCTTTCACTCTTTCCATTTCCCTCTGGATTGTATGCTGTGGTTAAAGCCAATTTGATTCCTAGCTGAGAGAAAAACTCCTTAGCTTCATCTGCATCCAATTCACCACGATCCGCAATGATCTTACCCACACAACCATACCTGCAGAAAATTTCCTCCAATAAGAACTTACACACTGCACTAGTGGTCTTCGTTCTCAAAGATCTGCCCTCAACATGATTGGTAAGATCCTCTCTAGCCAAAACAATGTACCTCATCTGCCATAGACCCATAGGCATGGTAACCAAATCAACTACCCACTTATAATGAATGCATAGCGGATAGGTCGGATGAAGCTCATCTCGATGACGCACTACTGAATACATTTGGCAGTCTCTGCAAGTCTCAACAAAGTGAGAAACATCTCTGTACATGCCTTTCCACCAATATTTCTCCTTGATTTTCTCATAAGTAGCCCACACTCCTCTATGACCATCCCAAGGACTCTCATGAAACTCCCTCATCACTTGTAACTGTGTCTCTCTATCGCAGACAACCCGCAAAGGTAATCCGCCTCTTTTCTTCGGATGCTTCCAAAGAAATCCGTCCCTGAGAAAATAACCATAGGCTTTCCTTCTGATCTTCTTGAACTCTTCATCTGTCCATTCATCTCTTTTGCTTAGTGTACTAAGGTACCTGCCAATCTGCAACCAATCTCCAACAAAGAGTTCTTCTGTAAAAGCCACAATATCATAGACATGACAAACATGATCAACCATAGTGGCTGAAATTTCTGCATCATTCTCTTCTACAAGTAGAGTCTCCTCATCATCATATCTGGCTCTAGACAACATATCTGCCACTGGATTATCCTTCCCTGCTATGTGTTTAAATTCCGGATTTAATGACTTGATGTATGCAATCCATCTCAACATGGCTATATCCGGAGTAGAGCAACTCGTGATCATACCAATCAATGGCAAGCAATATGTCTCTACCACAACTGAAGCTCCAATAAAGTACTCCTTGTCACATTTGAGAGCCGTGACAATCCCCAATAACTCCCTCTTGATTTGCGGATATCTCCTCTGTCTCTCGTTTAGGACTTTCGCCCCAAACCGAATAGCATACCTATTTCCATCTGCATCATCTTGACCCACAGCCCAACCTATGCCAATTGGACTAGTGTCAACTGTCAATACAATAGGCCTTTCACAATTATAATCCGCTTTCCTGAGAGTAGGAGCATTCTGCAATAACTTCTTCAATTTCTGCATGGCTCTAGTGTGGCTCTCATCCCAATAGAATTTCTGCCCCTTTCGAAGCAGCTGATACAAACAATCTGCTATGTGTGCAAAATGAGGTATCCAAATCATATAAAACACACAAGCACCAATGAATCTCCGTACCTCTGAAGTAGTAGAACAATACTCTGCAATCTTGCCTATAGCATTCACTTTATCAGGTGAGGGTTTCCTGCCATAATATCCACACATATGTCCAACAATGACAACCTCATTCACTCCAAAAACATATTTTTGCCCTGAAAGTGTCAAGTTCACTTCTTCTAACCTGGCTAAAATCTTCTCACATGCTGAAATATGATCAGCCACAAAGTATCTGCATCCCTACTCATTTAGGCTCTCATTCTTCTCTTCTTCTGCACACCCCTTAATGGACACATCATCCAAGAAAGGCATAGTAAGCTGAGGTATGTAATCACGAAGGACCTTATGCATGGCATTCATCATATGTGCAACAGAATTAGTGGCACCTTGAGGCAAGGTACACATCCTGACAAGCCCAATAGGAGTTCTCATGGTGGTTATGTCCCTGCTTTCCAAAGCCAGCTAAAACTGATCATATCCTAAATACAAATCACCCAAAGAATAGATGGCACGTCTAGCAAATGCCTCTGCAAACTCATCCACAACTAGACCTATACCAACATTCCTGATAGTAACTCTGTTCACTGGCTGCATGTCCTGAATAAATCGGAGAGTACCATTTTTCTTTGGAACTGTAAACCACCTGTTTGAGTATGGTGCAGATGAAGGCTCAAGGATACCCATCCTGATTTTCTCATTTAATAAATCAATCAGCTTTGGCAAGTGTGCTTTAGGCACTGGAATAGGTCGGAGATTCCATGGGATATGAGGAATAGTAAAAATGACCATAGGAGCAACAATATCAGGATTCACACATCCAATCTCATGTGGGAAAAAAGCAAATCCCCTTCCATGACGCTCAAGCATATCCAGAAAGCATTGCTTCTCTATGGGTAACAAGAAATCACCATTTCCAATTTTCAATTCAGCAAGAGTCTCTGCTGAAAATTTATGACCAATATGCTCCAGATTCCTCAAAATTTGCTGTTTAATAGCCCTCTCTATTTGCTGATCACTATCAGGTGGAAGCGGTACAGCAACCGGCTTCACCTTCTTATCCACAGTTTTGTATTTCGTGTCAACCCTGGCTTCATTATGCTCTTCTGCATTACATAAACCTTGCTGTAAATCAGCAATTCTGCACTTCAATGGCTGAATATTCTCAGCCCTCTGCTCTAGGGACTGCATAGGAACAGCCCCAAACTCTGAATGCTGAAATATTTCAGCAGTAAACTCTGTTGGCTGAAAATTTTTAGCTCTCTGTCTCTCTGAAAGCTGATCATAACCAGCTGGAAACTCTGTTTGCTGAATTTCTTCAGCACTCAATACTCTTTGCTGAGTTACCTCAGCCTCTGACTCAATCTATGACATAAAATCTGCAATTTCATGAAACATATCCAGGGACTGCACTAATACATTACCATGACAATTCAGCATATCAGTTTTCAGCATATCTCCCATCTCTGTCATCGTATCTGCACAAATCACACTGTCATACATCCCATCTATGTGCTCATCATCCTCCAAAATTCCTGCATTTTTCAAATTTTTCTCCTTCCTGCATATATACTACCTGGCAGCTCTAGGCAACCTAGAAGTCTTCTGATAACTCATTGAACTGTTTGCTGAAATCCCAACAAAACCGGAGGAGAAAACACCACTGCCAGGAGGTGAGAACTCCAATCTCCTCTCCTCTGTACCACCGTCGTCTCGCGAAACAGCGGTACCTAATGAAAACCTGAATCTCTCACAGTGGGCAAAGGTGCATCTCTGAGAGTATCTCTGTTTCTAACATGGTTCACACATACAGTCATAAACTGAACTGCTCTCATACCATCTTTACTGCGAATCCGTGCATAAGCAGATCCATCATCCATGACCTTTGTTTCCATGCGCATCTCTGTAATGAATGGCTGACCAAGAATTATGGGATAAGAGCGTGAATCCTGCACAAAGAAATGAAAATCCTCCTCTACATCACCAATAGAAACCCTGACACTAGGACAGGCAGCATACAAATCACCTGCAGTGTTATTGGCGGCTCTCATACGCCACCCATGCTCTACATCCATAGGCCATCTGTTACTCTCATAAACTCCACGAACTATGAGATTAATCTCTGAACCATGATCAACCAATGCAACATAAGGCACCTGTTTCTCTCCAATCTTTACCATCGTCTCTGTAGTTTCCCTAGCCCAATGGCTCCGCGAAAAGTGACTACGCGGTATCATGACAGGCTCATCAATTTCAGCATAATGCATAGGCTGAACCCTCTTCTCTACCTGCGGAAAAACAGAAGCATTATCAACCATAACTTCATCCTCATCCTCATCCAACTCCCCAATCAAAACTCCCTGTGTATCAGTGGTAGCCAATGCATGTCTTTTCCTCTTCAGGACCTCCTGAAACTCTCTTTTTGAGATGCCCAAAATCTCAGAAATAGTGAAAGTCACCTCACTGCCAAGTATCTTATCATTAAAGATTTTCTTCATGTCTGTAGATGTCTCAATATCGGACATCAATCTGAATCCTGGCTACTTTCTCTCTCTAGGCTCTTGCCTCTTTTCTCTCTTTTGAGCATCCTCCATCTGTCGATCTAGCCCTGATCGTGAAGATGGTCCTGCAGTAGGTGGAGTAACAAACTCACCTCCTCTAGTCTTCTTAGCTGCACTTGGATTTTCTTCATCCCTCTTACGCTTCTCCTCAACAAATACATCTACACCATGAGATTTAGCCAAATAAGCATAAATAGAATACCTGTCAACAGGCGAGTCCCAACCTGTCTCTGATCTGATGCTAGAGCCTGCACTAGTCAAAACAGTTTGCTGAATTTTCCCCTTGTTTGCAGTCTCCATAGCATAAGTCCATAGTGCGGACTAAGTCTCTGATCCCTTCTCAATCTGTACTCCATATGCAGAAGCATCACCTCTAGTTGTCACATAAGAAGTACGCGCAGCCATGTCCTCCACTAACTTCTTCATTCCACCTTTACCAAAGTTGGTAGCAAGTGAAGCTTATGTCTCAGTCAACCAAATCTTACCATCTTGCCCCCAATACCAAATTCTGCCTCCTTGCATCCTGGAAAGAGTCACAATCCCTGCAATGCTGATGCTCCGTACTATCACACCAAATACATCTCCGATCTCTCCTAGGAGCACTAGGAGCACTCCTAGGTGCAGTAGGAGCACTAGAAGAAGTAGCAGGCACAGTCGAAGCAAACTGCTCCTTCAACTTACCCACCAACTCCGCTTTGACTGACTCCAGTGTCAAATCTGTGATGCCTTTGATTATGTCATCAAGAGAAGTAGGTACCGATGGAGCGGATGGTTTTGGAGCAGAAGGTGTAGGCATCGGTCGTAGAACAGGAGGAACAGGTGGAGTAGAAACAGTAGGCACTGGCATAGGCCAAGAAACTGGCTGAGGAGGAGAAGAAATAACAAGGATAGAAGTAGGCATAGGAGCAGATGATGGTGTAGGTGTCATGGAACCATTCTGTAGGCGAGTCTTCCATATCCTCCTCTTGGTCAAAGTCGAGACTGCATCCTGAGCATCCTGCCAATCAGTTTTAAGACCCATAGGCTTCGTGCGATCTTCAAGAAGCTCACCCAATTCTTCTTGAAGAGTAGGATCTGTAGCTTGCAAGAAAAGCTCAACTTTTTCAACATCCAATGCTCTTTGTTCAATGGCATCAAGTTGACTATACCTCTCTTCGAATTCTCGAATCAACTCCGAAGCAGCAAGACCTTTGTTTGGCATGTAGACCCACTCTCGGAATGACCGCCAAGTAGCCATACCAAAGTCCTCAAGGAAGTATTCTTCTTTTAGGGCCTTCTTAAAATCTTGCCAATGTGTATTTTGAATAAAAAGATCAGTCACTTTTGTCCTCAAAGCAGGTGTGACAATATGAAGGAAGTACTTACTCATAAGTCCAGCAAGAACTCCAAAAAACCCCATCTTGATCTCATATGTCTTCAAATATGCTAAAACATTACGCCCGTCAAATAGCTTCTTCTCATTTTCAACTACTTCAATAGCCTTAGTCGCGCTGTTTGCATTCTCCTGCTCCGAATAGAGTTGCCTTTGCTGAGACAACTGCTGTTGATGCAATTGTTGTTGTTGCTGCATATACAATTGTGTTTGCTGATTTTGGAGCTGCATGTACATGGACATATTCTGCAAAATCTGTTTTAGATCCTCCGTTGAAGTACTTGACGCAGCAGTCATTGATGGAGCTGAAGTAGACACAGCTGGAGTTGTAGAAGAAGCTGAAATAGAGGCTGAAGTATCTCCCATCCTGAAATTTCTGCGACGCTTTCATGTCAAGTTCACCAAAGATGTTGAAGGATTTATGAAAGTAAAGTCACATCTTCAGAAGACCTTGATATATGTCAAGATGGAAGATCAATCAAATGAATAATCCAATGTCATAATAACCATACAACAATTCCAGAACTCAATCAATAAATTCTGTTTAGACTTCAGCTTGTCCCTGTTCTGCAATTTTTCCTTTCAGACAGATTTCAGTTTATGTTCCAGGATAATAAGGAGGGAAAAGAGATTGGATACAAAGCATAGTTGTTATTAAGAAACTTCCCACGAGGTTATTATTTCACAAGTCCAGTTTGAAGAGATTTAGGAGATTCTTCCCAAAAGATGAGGGAATGATTCCCTGCAAGTTATTGGCATGTAGATCCCATGATCTGAAATTTACTCTGCTGACAACGAATACATGCTCATCTGCATTCCACTCTAGGCTTTGGGCACACCACATCAATTTCCTTAATGACAAGAGAGAGCTTATTCAAGACCAGGAGCAGCAGCTCCCTTTCCAAGGAAGTTGAGTTAAATTTCAGGGCCTGAAGGTTCTCAACAGTTCTGCTGGACCAAAAAGGAGACCACTCTCACCATCGTTGATCTCAACAAGGTCCGATCCATAGCTTCCATTTTCAATGAAATCATGGATCATTGCGGCCAGATTGTGTTCATTATCAGTACTGCCATGTACACCTTGCGAAACTAGATAGGCCTGCCCGTGCTTGTTCAAAACATCTCGATTGCTGTTGCCCTTCCAAAGTATTGTAATTTTACTTGAGTGAAATGTTTGATGCAGGGGAGATAATTCTTAAGGGAGGAATAGATTCTGAAAAGGTGTGGCCTGTTGTTGCTTTTTATAAGCTCTTCTAGCTTGAAATCCTCCCAGACAATGGGTGCCACAAATTATAAACAGGAAAGGCACTGCAGCTGCATTATGCATTCTCTTGCCTGCCTTCGTTCCATGACCAGTCTGATAATCTGTAGACAATGACTGGCTTGATATGCTTGCAGCCTTCAAACAAGTGTATGCTTCCGTAATTTGTCTAAACTCTGATTCACCATGTTTCTTCAAAACAGCTGGAAGACGATCAGGATGGTTATCCAGAGCTTTCTTTTTATAGGCACAATACTGCTTTCAATCCACCAATAAAGTAATCTTCAACATGTTTGACATTTTGCAGAGTATGATAGTACGGTTGAGAAGCCTGCTCTTCCTGACCCAATGTAGCACTTTGTACAGCATTGAGTGAACGAACATTGACAGAAGCTTGGCTTGCAACAGAAGTACTCAAATTAGATGCAGAAGTCCTAATAGATGCAAACGCTTCTTTACCTTTCACTGCATTTGTTGTCCTCCCGATAACTGGTTTTATTAGAGACATTGGAGCCCAGGTGACCCATCAAGTCACTAGCAAAACTAATCTGGTGGCTCACAGAGACAATGACATCATAACATATCGGTTTGCATAGCTACAACAATCGCAGTCCTGGGACATACGATGTGGCTTTTGGGAAGTATGCCACATTTTGCAATAAGACATACTCAAAGTCCGCCTTCTGGCATCTTAGAGTGCGTAGATGGAATGCAGGCAGCCGCTGTGGGGGTGCACAAAACCTCATGATCATGTCGCAAAAATACATCCTGCCCGATATCAGGAAGCTCCTGCTATTTTGTGGTTTCTTTTTTTTCTGCGTCTATGGAGCCCCGAGAGGAACACCAAGAAAAAGGGAATTCTCTTGCAAGAAAATCTATCTTGTAACATCAACAAGCTTGTTTATCATATTTCATATGATCACAATGAAGAAAAGAACACCAGGCACAACAAATCTTCATGCAGCATCATGTACACCTCCCACGGTTTTGATAGAATCAACCATATTCTTCAATATCTTCACAAAATCCATCAATAGAACAAAGAAAGCAAAGGAATACACCATCTTGGAATGGAAATACATCACATAGTATTCATCTTCAATATCTTCATAATCTTCTCTCTCAATCTCTCATATACAATCACTCTCTTTGAGTAGAATTGGCTATCTCTGACTCTCTTTCTCTCTCTCCATCAATAATACATTATATCCTCCCTACAATCTCTCAAAATCACTCTCAATAATCACTCTTAGGTCGTGGATACCCCTCCCAAGAGGTATGTCTGATATGAAGAGTCACCAGAACCACTACTGTGTCCTTTCATAGCTCACTACTGTCACTTCACTCTAGTCTTCACTTGAGTCTTCAGCAGCTACTTCTTCCACTTCCTCCAGCTCTTTTGCACTTGTATTCACCTCTTTCCAAGGCTAGAAAACTTTCCCAAAGTCACACATACATTCCACAAAACACTTACAGAAGCATACAGAACAGTCTACAGAACAGTACCAGAACAGCTATAGTACAGAACAGAACAGAAGCAGAGACAGAAGCTCTACAGAAGACCTACAGAAGGTTACAGAAGGTCATCAAAACCACATAACTTACTCTCAAACCATTCCAAACTCTCACAAACCATTCAATAAACTTTCACAAGATCTCAATCTTCATCAATCAATACTCCATCCCTCCTTACAGAAGACAATCAGAACAAAACAGACCAAAACAGAAGGTATACAAAACCATTCAGAACCTATCAGAACATCACAGAACCACCAATAAACATCATGATCTTCCAAAACACAATCATTATCATCCAAAACACTCTCAAACCACTTCTAAATCAATCAATCATCTCATAAAATCAACCATTCAGCTCTCAAAAACAACAAAAATCAGCCAAAAAAACAAGTCATTTCAACACTCAACATATCCCCACACTTAATAAGAAAGCGTCCTCGCGACCCAGGAAAAAAAAGGAATACAAGTTCAGTTGAAAAGCTCAACTTTGATCTTCAATAGCTTTTCACAAAGAATCCATCCACCACGACCCCAACTTATAACCTATTTCTAATATAAAAATACAAAGAAAGGAAAACCCTTTATACATTAACACCTCTTATCAAACTAAAAATCACAACAAATTTGTAAAGGATATAAGAGGTTGCTTCTTCTTCATCTGCATCTGCTTCAATTCTCCATCCACGACCCCAACACCACAAATCTCCAAAATGTAGCTCGTACACGAAATCCAATAGGAAACCACCATGTTCGTTTGACATAAATGAACTCACAACACAAACACTAATACACAACACAACCATCTGAATGACTTCTTCAAAAAGAGAGTTGTTCATTAAAAAGCTTCCATTATACATTGGAAAGGTATCAATGAAGATGATCCCTCTTAAAAGATTGATGTTGTCGGAATCGATCCATAGATAAGGATTCATCTACAAAGTTTTTAGGAGGATTTTGAAAAAATTGGAGACAGCACATCCTTTCCAACAGGACCAGGTATCTGCTAGGCAAACAAAGGGCATGAAAATACAATATCTCCAGCTGCTGGGAATCAATACTCACATTGACATTCATGCACAACTTTGGAATAGGCTTAGAATCATTATGAGAGTGCCTATGCATATACGCCAAGTACCAAGCAAAGTGAGCAGTTAATCTCACTGAGGGATCGGCAGACTGTGAATACTGCTAGGCAAAATGAACATAGTTCTGATAAGCTTGACTGGAAGCTGTCCATTCTCCTGGAATTACTGGCCAATTGATCTACGGTCCTGTAAGGCAATCATCCGAACTCCATCCCCTTCTTCTGGAAATCTGATTATCAAACCCGTCACAGTCACTAACCAATTGAGGTGGTTGAGATATGGAAGTGTTAGGAGAGGGTAGTGGAATAAGGGAAAGTGGATGTAGGGAAGGATAGGAAAAATCATAAAAGGAAGAAAAGGTTAAAGAAGGAGTGGCAAAAATTTATAAGGAATCACTAAGGAACGGTGTTAACTGATAAATAGGAAATGTGGAGGGTACATTAATGGAGGGAGAAGGACAGGGTAGAGAAGGGGAAAATACCCTATCCTCAATAAAGGAACAGTAAGTAAAAATGGGAATTTGAGGGAAAGATGAAGGTTGGAAAAGAAGGGGTAAAATAATGGTGGAATTAGATTGACAAAGGGAAAGATATATAGCAGAGTGGTGAGCCATTTGTTGGTAATAGAGGAGGGTAGGAACAGAAGGTCCTAAGAGAGATCGTCTATGATAGGCAGTAAAGAAGGTAGCATCAAATGGATTATGTTTGGAAAGATAGGCTAAGAGATCCATCCTCAGTTGATTAGTACTCTGGGCAAAGGTAGGAGTTGTGTTTTGTCTTTGATTGAGAACCACCGAATCAATCATGGGATGCCACGAATGATCATGACAATCAGCCACTTTGGAGGAATAACTTTGAAACATGTCAGCTATGTGCAACTCCAAATGATTGACATACAAAACAGCCTGTAAGACCACATCCCCCACATACCATGCCATATCTACCTCATCTGGAATTAATAAATCTCCGCGTAGATACATGTATAACATCAACATGGTGTCTGGCGTGACAGAATCTTCAAAGACCATTCTGACTACCTCTATCAACAACTCAGCAGACCAAGCCCCACTCCAGCCATCCTCTGGAAGAGGTAAATCCATCGTGGAAAGCTTCATATAGAAGACCAACTTCTCTAAGTGGTAGTGGACAAAGAAAGAATGGTCTAGTAAGATATATTCCTGAAACTGTTCAAAGGTAGACCATAACAAGTCCATTCTGGACTGCAATCGTTCCACTTTATCTTGAAATAGAGGACACAAAGTAGCCTATCTCTGAAGAGCAGCCAAGTCCTGCTGTGAAAGAGAAGGAATCAATGGAACAGGAGGGCTGGGAGGAACAGAGCGGGACTTTGCAAGCTGATCTTGCAACTGCTGGATTTGGGAGGCTTGGTTGGCCACTGTGTCATTAGCCATCTGTAAAGCGAAAAGCTTGTCATCTAAGATAGCTTGGAATTCCTTCACTTCTCTGGACATCCTCTCCTTCTCGTTTGAAAGGGTAGTAACTTGTGATTGAGCCTCTAATAACTGGGTCTTCAAAGAAGAAATCTCATCGCTTTGGGTGGCAAGCAGTTGGGTTTGTTGTTCCATTTGCTTAAATAAATCTGCTAGGGTATCCTTAGTAGAAGCTAACTCAAATGTTGCCCTATGCAACCGGTCCTTAGACTGCATGAGCTCCTCATAAAAAGACGCGTACAGCTGTTGAACACAGGCTGTCACTGACAACTCAATGGAACTTTGAATATCCTTGCAGAGGAAAGGAATGGCATCTCCTGAGATGAGACTGTTCAGGGAAGGAACTGAGATGTCCAATGATCCTTCTCGATGTGCTCTGAACAGGTTATTGCAAGTGAGATACCCAAGGAGTTCACTGCCAGAAGTAGCAGGAATGGGCACTGAAGGAAGTACATAAGGGGCTTTATCCGCTACCGGCTTCAAGCGTTTGCGCTGTATGACCAAGGGACGCGGAGAATCATCATCCTCTATGTCAATAGGTTCTGACTCTTCTGAAGGTGGAGGAGGAGGTACTGGATCTGATGGAGGAGGTGGAGGCACAGTCTTCTGTAAAACCTGAATAGGTCAAGAAGGCAGACAAATATGATCCATATGTAACCTTGGTAACATTACCCCTGGTGACTTTAACAAAATGCTGATCCATTTTAGTGAGGAGGTAAGTGCTCCAATCAATAGCAACTCCTTTCAACACCATCTTGGAAGCTGTGAAAAGCTCTTTGGACAAATAGTGGGATGGCGTTTTGGCAGGCATAAACCTGTCCTGGAGAAACTGACAGATCGTCTTCCAGGAGTGGGGCTTGGTCTGCTGAGTTGTTGACAGAGGTAGTCAGAATGGTCTTTGAAGATTCTGTCACGCCAGACACCATGTTGATGTCATACATGTATCTACGCGGAGATTTGTTAATTCCAGATGAGGTAGATATGGCATGGTATGTGGGGGATGTGGTCTTACAGGCTGTTTTGTATGTCAATCATTTGGAGTTGCGCATAGCTGACATGTTTCAAAGTTATTCCTCCAAAGTGGCTGATTGTCATGATAATTCGTGGCATCTCGGTGGTTCTCAATCAAAGACAAAACACAACTCCTACCTTTGCCCAGAGTACTAATCAACTGAGGATGGATCTCTTAGCCTATCTTTCCAAACATAATCCATTTGATGCTACCTTCTTTGCTGCCTATCATAGACGATCTCTCTTAGGACCTTCTGTTCCTACCCTCCTCTATTACCAACAAATGGCTCACCGCTCTGCTATATATCTTTCCCTTTGTCAATCTAATTCCACCATTATTTTACCCCTTCTTTTCCAACCTTCATCTTTCCCTCAAATTTCCATTTTTACTTACTGTTCCTTTATTGAGGATAGGGTATTTTCCCCTTCTCCACCCTGTCCTTCTCCCTCCATTAATGTATCCTCCACATTTCCTATTTATCAGTTAACACCGTTCCGTAGTGATTCCTTATAAATTTCTGCCACTCCTTCTTTAACCTTTTCTTCCTTTTATGATTTTTCCTATCCTTCCCTACATCCTCTTTCCCTTATTCCACTACCCTCTCCTAACACTTCCATATCTCAACCACCTCAGTTGGTTAGTGACTGTGACGGGTTTGATAATCAAATTTCCAGAAGAAGGGGATGGAGTTCGGATGATTGCCTTACAGGACCGCAGATCAATTGGCCAGTAATTCCAGGAGAATGGACAGCTTCCAGTCAAGCTTATCAGAACTATGTTCATTTTGCCCAGCAGTATTCACAGTCTGCCGATCCCTCAGTGAGATTAACTGCTCACTTTGCTTAGTACCTGGAGTATATGCATAGGCACTCTCATAATGATTCTAAGCCTATTCCAAAGTTGTGCATGAATGTCAATGTGAGTATTGATTCCCAGCAACTGGAGATACTGTATTTTCATGCCCTCTGTTTGCCTAGCAGATACCTGGTCCTGTTGGAAAGGATGTGCTGTCTCCAATTTTTTCAAAATCCTCCTAAAAACTTTGTAGATGAATCCTTATCTATGGATCGATTCCGACAACATCAATCTTTTAAGAGGGATCATCTTCATTGATACCTTTCCAATGTATAATGGAAGCTTTTTAATGAACAACTCTCTTTTTGAAGAAGTCATTCAGATGGTTGTGTTGTGTATTAGTGTTTGTGTTGTGAGTTCATTTATGTCAAACGAACGTGGTGGTTTCCTATTGGATTTCGTGTACGAGCTACATTTTGGAGATTTGTGGTGTTGGGGTCGTGGATGGAGAATTGAAGCAGATGCAGATGAAGAAGAAGCAACCTCTTATATCCTTTACAAATTTGTTGTGATTTTTAGTTTGATAAGAGGTGTTAATGTATAAAGGGTTTTCCTTTCTTTGTATTTTTATATTAGAAACAGGTTATAAGTTGGGGTCGTGGTGGATGGATTCTTTGTGAAAAGCTATTGAAGATCAAAGTTGAGCTTTTCAACTGAACTTGTATTCCTTTTTTTTCCTGGGTCGCGAGGACGCTTCCTTATTAAGTGTGGGGATATGTTGAGTGTTGAAATGACTTGTTTTTTTGGCTGATTTTTGTTGTTTTTGAGAGCTGAATGGTTGATTTTATGAGATGATTGATTGATTTAGAAGTGGTTTGAGAGTGTTTTGGATGATAATGATTGTTTTTTGGAAGATCATGATGTTTATTGGTGGTTCCGTGATGTTCTGATAGGTTCTGAATGGTTCTGTATACCTTCTGTTTTGTTCTGATTGTCTTCTGTAAGGAGGGATGGAGTATTGATTGATGAAGATTGAGATCTTGTGAAAGTTTATTGAATGGTTTGTGAGAGTTTGGAATGGTTTGAGAGTAAGTTATGTGGTTTTGATGACCTTTTGTAACCTTCTGTAGGTCTTCTATAGAGCTTCTGTCTCTGCTTCTGTTCTGTTCTGTACTGTAGCTGTTCTGGTACTGTTCTGTATGCTTCTGTAAGTGTTCTGTGGAATGTATGTGTGACTTTGGGAAAGTTTTCTAGCCTTGGAAAGAGGTGAATACAAGTGCAAAAGAGCTGGAGGAAGTGGAAGAAGTAGCTGCTGAAGACTCAAGTGAAGACTAGAGTGAAGTGACAGTAGTGAGCTATGAAAGGACACTGTAGTGGTTCTGGTGACTCTTCATATCAGACATACCTCGCCAAAAGAAGTGAATCCAGGAAAGGAAAAGTAAAGATCACTGATGAAACAACAAACACAACACCTTAGCGAATGTGTGGATTTGATTGTTGTTGGTTTTTTAGTTTTATTTTTATTTTTTATTTTTTTTATTTTTGTGTTAAGTTGTGATTATTGATGGTTGAATAAATGGAAAATGATCAAGGGAGGTGAGGGGAATTTTTGAGATTTTTTTTAGAAAATTTTTAGCATTTTTTAACTATTTTTAAAGGAATTTTCTACATTCATTGGCAAGTTGGGGGATTAATTAGGAAATATTGAATTTGCAGAAATTTTAGGGTAGGTAATTGCCAGCGGACAAACTCCCAAAAATTGGCAAAAAGCAAAAGGAATTTTTAAAAAATTTTCTGAATTTTGTTTATGGAAAAATTAAGTTAGAAATTAATTAAATCACATAAATCATGTTAATCAGATAAGTCAGTTAGAAATAAGTCAGTTAAGTCTGGTTAGTGTGGGTAAGTCATGGTAGTCACAGGAAGTCAAGTCAGGTTAGGTTAGTCAGGGTAGGTTAAGTTAGGTTAGTAAACTAAGTTAGGTCTGTGGGGACTAACCTAAGGAGGGTTAGTGTAACTAGGCTAAAATTAGTTTAACTAGGGTAGGGTTAGTGTAACTAACTTAGGGTTAGAGTAACCTAACTAGGGTTAGTAAACTAGGGGTGGGGTTAGGGTTAGTTAACTAGGGTTAGTTAACTAGGGGTGGGGTTAGGGTTAGTTAACTAGGGTTAGTTTAGGGTCCTAATGAATCCTAGTTAGTGCTAGTTAGTCCTAGTTAGTCCTAGTTAGGGTTAGGTTAGCAAACCTGGTTAGATTAGTGGTGGAGGAGGTGGTTGTAGGTGGAGGTGGTGGGGGAGGTGGGGGCGGCGCGGGCGAGGAGGAGGCGGTGGCACCGGCGGACGACGATCGAGGAGACGGCGGCGGGCCAGGGGCGACGGCGGTCCAGCGACGTGGGAGGGCGCGAACGGCGGCGACCAGGGGGACTGCAGGCGTCCAGGGCGACGGTCAAGGCGGAGCACAGGAGGGCTTCGACGGCGACCAGCAGGGCACAGGGGTTGGAGCAGGGAAGACGTCGTGGAGAAGGGAGGGGAGGAGAGGAGCAAAGGAGGAGAAGGGGAAGGAGGGGAAGATGGAGGGGAGAAGGAAGCAGCGGCGGGGGGGGGGGGGGGGGGGGGAAGGAAATGGAGGAGAAGGGGAGGAGGGAGGTGGAGGGGAAGAGGGAGGTGGAGGTGAAGAGGGAGGTGGAGAAGGAAGCAGCGGGGGGGGAAAACGCAGAAGGAGAAGGAGACGGTTGGGGGACGGGGAGAGAGAAAGGAGGGTAGGGGGGAGATAGGGGAGGATGGACATGGGGGGAGGATGGGCAGGGACAAGGGAGGTGGGCAGGGTGGGCGGGCAGGGGTAGGGCAGGATGGACATGGGCAAGGGGTTGGTTAGGGTCAAGAGGGGGCGTATCCCCGTCCCGCGCACGTGCGCGGGGCGGGGTAAAAAAATTTGCCGTGACGGGATTGAAAGGGCGCTGGGATGACGAGACGGGTCATGCGGACACGACCAGGGCGCGTGGGGATGCTTAAAATCGAAAAAGGGCGCGTTCCCGCGCAAAATGGGCGCGCGAATACACATAAAAATAAAGAAAAATTAATAACTCCCAATCCGGACGTCAAAATGAAATAGCGTAAAAACAAAAAGTGGGCAGGACGACAGGGGAAAAACAGGGAAAATACGAGACGGAGGTTCCGGGGGGGGAAAGGGCGGTCACGTGCAAAAAACACAAAAAATGAACCAAAAAACGTAATTAAAAATTAATATCGAAAAATCCGTGCAACGGAATGAGGTGCAGAAAAAAGGAAAACTATGCAAAAAGATGTGCCCGACAATCCTATCACATCAAAACATAATTCCGACGGAGATAAGACGCGTTCACATGGGAAAAATCCAAAAAACAAACCCAAAAATGGGATCGGAAATTAATATCGGACAAACCGTTCACCGGAATGACATGCAGTAAGAAGGAAAAATGTCCGCAGGAAGGAGTGGCACAGGGTTATCACGTTAAAATACAGTTTCGGTGGAAATAGGAGGGGTTCATATGCAAAAAACTCCAAAAATACGCCCGAAAACTCATTTAAAAATTAATAAGTAAAAATCCGGAAGTTGAAAAAGGGTGGAGGAAAAAGGAAAAAGGTGGGGGGAGGCACAGGGGACACGGCTGTCAAATCAAATTGGAATTCCGATGCAAATAGGGCAGGTTCACATGGAAAAATAGCAAAAAGACGCATGAAAAAGTCTTAAAAAACCGGAAAATTAATAATGGACAAACCGTGTATCAAAATGACTCGGAGTAAAAAGGAAAAATGTTAGGGGAAAAGTGGTTGGCAGGGCTATGACATCAGAGCATGGTTCCGAAGCAAGAAAAGCACGTTCACATGGGAAACCGGCTAATTTGCACAAAATGCTTCAAAAATTAATAACTCAAAAATCGTGCACCGGAACAAAGGTAGGTAAAAAGGAAAAATGATCAGTTCAAAGGGAAGAACAGGGCTATAAGGTTGGATTGGGACTTTGGTGAACGTAGGGTGCATTCACATGGCAGGACCGCAAAATCAGGGAACGAAGGAAAACTGCAGGGGAACAGCCCCAAGGGTGGGTGGAACATAACCGGATGGGTGGAAAGGGATCTCCATCAGGGTAACAGCAAGGCAAGGCATTCATGCATGAACAGGTTAAGGCATATGCAGAAAGGTATGCACGGTAGACGCGCAGGGACGCGTCCCCACACTTAAGACCTTAACGGATAGGGTTAACCGAGCAATAGGGACCTAGGACCACGCCACTGACCATCCACTAACGTCCCCACACTTAAAACATGACCGTCATGAAGAAACCAAAGTGTACGGTTAGAAAAACTTGGCCCGTTTCGTCAAGAATCAAGGTTGAGTGGCGACGGCACGTCCAGTGTGGTTGTCGGCGCTGGAGGGACCAAGGCATCTTTACAGCGCACGTCCGTGATGGCAGGGACCACGCGGCAGTACCCAGGGAGGTAGCTGGTCGAAGGAATCGCAGGAAATTCATCGATGATGAGGGATACTATACTCAACTCACAATCACTCAATTGAAATGAAAGAACAGTCACTCGCCCCATGACTAATATCACTCGAGGAATAATGATGGAAACCCATATCTCATACCTGGTTTAGAAATCGACAAGGGGGAATGGTGCAGAAAGAGTATGCCAGGGTGCACAGTTGATGGTGCATTAGTGCGTCCAACCCGTCTAGCATAAGTGCAAGGAGGAAGGCAAGGGAGCCTTACAGTGCAGTGTACAGAACAGGGTGGCGTGTCTTGTGATGACGGCAAAAACCCCTCCCGTGGGTGCATAGGGAAACGGGAACATACTTGACTCCAAGTGTCGTAACGTCCCTCAATCTCACCTCTCGGTAATTGATTGAAGAAACTCCAGTCACACTCAACCCACCCTCTGTCTCACTCTCTGTTGATAGATACAGGAGGGCAGCCTTTTCCTGAAACCCATTGATGTAATCCTCACAGTCGCTTGTGTAAAGATTGTATGCCTTGTGCGCATTTTGATGGTGCAACTGTGCATCCCGCCCTGTGCCGGCATACGGTGCAAGAAGGAAAGCCAGGGAGCCTTATGGTGCAGTGCACAGAAACAAATTGTGCTTTGTGCATTGAGAGGCCCATCCCGTGCGTGCAACATTTCATTCACACTACTCACCTCTCATTTGATTTGAAGGGAAAAGACTGGTCTCTCGCCCCACCCTCTGTCTCACACTCTGTTCATAATTACAGAGGGTAACCATACTCACTTCCCCATCCGGTTAGGATGAAAGCTCACATCACTCAAGGGGTTGTCGATGAAGATCGCGTCATCAGTTGTTGAAGAGGCATACCCAGGGAGGTAGCCATCAAATCGAACGTTTTATTGGACAGGAACATGTCGTCTGCTAGAGGACAGGTAGTCACTTTGCAGAGAGACCCAGGACACAGCGTACCAAGGGAGGCAGCTTCGGAATTGGATCCTGGAGATATCAATTAATGAATCCACTTTCTGGACTGCTGGGTGTTACCACCTTTTCCACAGCCAGCTTCTCGCCCAAGGGTGTTTACCACCTTTTCCTGGAACGAGGCCTGCTATGACAGGGAATTGCTTCCTTTTCTCTCATAACAGATTTGTTGTTCTTATTTTTTTTTTTCTTCTTTGTTTTTTTTCTTTTTCTTATTTTCCCCTATTCCCGAGGGTGTTTCCACCTTTTCTCGAAGAATAGGTCGGCATGACAGGGACCTAAGTCCTTTTCTCCCATGACCGATATGTTTTGTTTTTTTTTTCTTCTTTTTTTTTTCAATATTGAGCAAGGGAATGGTAGAAAGACCATTTGTCAGAACCCACCTCGCCACTGTCGCTGGTGGAAAATAAAGGATAAGAGATCAAGGCTGAAAGGGGGTTTTGAGGGGACAGAGGGTTGCGTCCACCTCATCAGAAGTGGCTGAAGAACGACTATTAGAAATAGCATCATAACAAGTACAGTGCCGTGCCAACGAGGGAAAAGATCAAGTGACCGTAATTGTCAAGATCCCCAAGGAGGGAAGTACTTCTTCAGGCGATATCCATTGATCAGAAAGGGATCATCAGAGGCATCAACGGTCTGCACTTGGACAGAACCATTAGGGTTGACGGCAAGTACCTTATAGGGGCCCATCCACCGCTGTTGGAGCTTGCCAGGAAACTTGCCAAAACGTGAATCATAGGCTAGGACCAAATCACCTTCTTTGAACTCCTTGTGCTTGATGAAACTGTCATGGTAAGCCTTACGTCGGGCTTGCGTGGCTTCCATGCACTGTAGAGCCATCCTATGAATTTCGTCCAAACACTCCAGGTGCAAGAGACGGCATTGCAGTGAATCATCGTCTCCCAAACGCTCTTTGATAGCCACTCTCAAAGAGGGTAGTTCCAATTCAACAGGAAAAACTGCTTCTGTACCATACACCAACTGGAAAGGTGTCTGTCCCGTTGCTGCTTTATGGGAGGTTCTATATGCCCAGAGGGCCTTTGTAAGTCGATCGTCCCAATCATGACGATGTGCGGCAATTGTTCTTGTCAGAATCGAGCAGAGGATGCGATTGGTGACTTCGACTTGGCCGTTGGCTCTGGGGTAATAGGGAGTGGACTTGCGATGGCGAATCTTATACAACTCTGTCAACTCTTCCATGACTTTGTTGAGGAAATGAGTGCCTCTATCACTTACCAGCTCTAAGGGACTACCAAAACGGGTGATGATATTCTCGTACATGAACAGGGCCACGTTGTTACCATCGTCCCGCTTTAGGGCTTTAGCTTCACACCACTTTGTAACATAATCCGTACATACGAGGATGTATCGGTTCTGTTTCCTTCTGGTAGGAGGATCGATCGGACCTACGAAGTCAATGCCCCACTTCTCAAACGGCTTCAAAGGAAGAATAGGTTGCAATGGCATGGCACTTGTCTTCGTGGGTTTCCCCATTCTTTGACATGCATCACATCTTTTACAGTAATCATAGGCATCTTTGTGAATTGTAGGCCACCAATATCCTGCTAGCAGAGCCTTCCTGGCTGTAGCTTCTCTTGCAAAGTGACCTCCACATGGCTCATCGTGGCAAGCCTTCAGAAAAATCCCAATCTCATCTCCTGCAACACATCTTCTGAACACTTCATCTTTGCCTTTCTTGTACAGTGCACCGCCTAGCAGGGCGAAGGGGGCTGATTCTAGCATGAGCTTCTTCCTTTCCCGACTAGAGATACCAGGAGGGTACTGTTGGGTTGCCAGCAGATTGGCAATGTCTGCATACCAAGGAGTTACAGTTTCTACCAAGAATAGGGAAGCATCAGGGAGGTCTGGATCATCTTGCTCCTCATCTGCAGTTTGTGGGATACGCGACAGATGATCAGCCAGAACATGGGAATGACCAGGCTTAGTAATCACCTCAAAGTCGAACTCCTGGAATAAAAGGAGCCATCTCATCAGTCGTCCTTTGACATCCGCTTTGTTCATCAGGAAGGATAGGGCCTCATGATCCACATAAAATTTAAAGTGGGTAGATAGGAGGTAATGGCGAAACTTCTCTAGGGCAAACACCATTGCCAAGCACTCCAACTCTGTCACTGTATAGTTCCGTTCCCTATCAGTGACTTTTCGGCTTGCGTAATAGATCGGTTGATCTAACTTCGAGGAGCCCTTTTGGCAGAGGACATCACCTAAACCTTCAATTGATGCATCAGTGTGTACATGGAACTCTTTCGTCCAATCAGGAGGTTGCAGAATGGGTGCCTCTATCAGACACTGCTTCAGAGTGTGAAAGGCTTTGTCATATTCTTCCGTCCAAGTAAACTCTGCATCTTTCCTCAGAAGCTTGTGCAAGGAAGTTGCCTTTGTCGCAAAATGGGCTATAAACCTTCTGTAGTAACCCACATGGCCTAGGAATCCCCTCAATTGTTTGAGGTTGGTGGGTGCTGTCAGAGCTGCGATCTTTTCAATCTTTGCAGGGTCTGTTGATATCCCTTGTGCAGAGACAATGTGGCCCAACAGGACTCCAGAAGAAATCCCAAAGATGCATTTGTTGGGGTTGAGGGAAATCCCATACTCCCGGCATCGGTCAAAGCATTGTTCCAGGTGTTCCCAGTGTTCACGGATCAAACTATAGACACAGAAGTCATCCAAATATACCTCAATAAAGTCGTGCAGATGATTTTGAAATGCAACCATCATGACTCGTTGGAAAGTAGCAGGGGCATTGCAGAGCCCAAATGGCATCACTCGGTAAGCGTAGGTCCCCCATTCTGTGGTGAAGGTTGTTTTGGACTGGTCCTCTTCTGCGATTTGGACTTGGTTGTATCCGCTGAATCCATCCAGAAGAGAATAAAGCTCATGTCCTGCCACTGTGTCCAACAGTTGGTCTATGAAAGGGATAGGAAAGTGATCCTTCTTTGTTTTAGAATTGAGCTTTCGGAAATCCACACATATTCGCAATTTTCCATTCTTCTTGGGTACAACCACGATGGGTGAAACCCATTCACTATTTGCCACTGGATAGATGAACTCGGCTTCCAGAAGCTTGAGCAGCTCCGCTTTCACCAATGTGGAATAATTCGGGTTCATTCGCCTCTGTCGTTGCCGTACTGGCTTGGCATCAGGCTCCAAGTCAATATGATGTTGACATATTGTGGGATCAATCCCCTTTAGGTCTTTGTAAGACCATGCAAACACGTCCAAATTTTCTTTCAACAAATTGTACAAGGTTGACAACTCCTCTTCTGGGAGGCTGCTACCCACCTTCAAATGGCGTTCAATGCCTTCAGCATCCACAAAGGTTAACTGCCTTTCACCTTCTACTTCACGGATGAAGGTCCCACGGACTGCTTCTGGATACAGATCCGACTCCTTCAAGGGAGTGGTGTCCTCTTCTGATGTCCCACTAGAACTAACTTCTTCTTTTGGTGGAGACTTAGGTTGCTCCTTAAGATGTTGGAATGGGATTAGAGCTGTTCTGGGTTTGGTTTCAAGATTAATTACCTCTTGACTTGAAGACTCCTCTTCTGAAGATGACACATCCAGGAACGTCACATAACAAGGACCCTCTGATTTCTGTTGGGTTTGTGGGACTGGTGCTTGTTGGCACGGTGCATCATCATCATCTTTCTTTGGCAAGGATGGGTTAGGACAGCATGAGCCATTGCTAAAAGACGGCTTGTTCTTCTTAATCCATTTCTTATAAAGGTTTTGCATATAAGAAGATCCATTTACCAGACCAAATGGTACCATCACCATTCTGTCCCATAGCATGAGCTCATCGGCTTCTGATGCTTCTGGAACTTCTCCCTCAAATGTATCCTCTTCAGCTGGGATAGACTCTTCTAGCTCACTTTCATCACCTTCTTCGTCCATATCATATCCATCCTCTTCTGTCTTTGTCTCTGTCTCTGCTTCTGCTTCTGTTTCTGCTTCTGTCTCTGTAGGAGCTCTGTAACAGAAGAATAGATTCTCTGTTTCCTCTTCTGCCTCTGTCTCTGTCTCTGCTTCTGCTTCTGCTGTGGTCATGTAACAGGGAGAGCAGTACATCCATGCTTCTATCTCACTGTCAGAAGTGATTTCAGAAGTCATGCCCGGTTCAGGCAGGTAGTATTCACCCATTGATAACGGCTTTGCATCTTTTGGAAGTCGGCTTACAGTATCCACTGTTAAGGAATGTGCCACTGTTTTCTTGGGAAGGATCTGTTTGACAGCATCTTCGTCTGCTGATGTTCCATCTGTAGCCTCATTAGGGGAGTTAGAAGATAATTCCAAGGAGGTGGATCCATGTCCTTTTTGAGAACCATACAGTTTTAGCACCACTTTGTTGGGTCCTCTACCCAAGGTCAAAGTTCCTTTGAACCAATCCATCCTTACTCGGGCTTCAAAAAGCCATGGTCTGCCCAGTAACAGAGGATAGGATGTGCCATAAGAGTTTGGCTTCACCACCAGATAGGTCAGCCAATAATCTTTTCCAGCCACTGTAGTCTTCACATATGGGAGAATGCCCAAAGGCTTGATTCTACTCTGATCCGCCAGTCTGATGAGCCATTGAGTGGGTTGCACACCTTGTAAGCCTAAATCCTTCATTGTAACATCCGTCATAATGTTCACTGATGAACCACCATCAATCAGTGCATTTGCAATGAAGCAGCCTTCTATCCACGCGCCAGTCTCTGGAGTACCCGGATCTAGGAAAGCATTAGCCACATCCACTTCTTTTACAGGCTCTAGAGCCTTGTTAGACTTTGTTGCTATTGAGGGAGCAATCCTTAAACCACGTCGTCTTGTCAGTATACTTTTGAACCTTTTCCGGCAACTGGGAGACAACATCAATAATTGTCGGAATGTGAGGTTTGGTTTAAAGGTATCTAGATCTCTGACCAGATCGTATTCCTTAATAGGATCCACTGGCTTCTCTAACCGGTTAGGGAATGGGGCAACACCCATTTTCATTTGCCCTCTTTCTTCCAACAGAGGAATCATGGGAACTTCTTCTGCTACTTGCGGCGCTTCCTCCTCTTCTGTATCCTGGACCTCTGGTCCTGTCTCTGTAACTGTCTCTGTAACTCTCTCTGGCACTGTAGTGCTCTGTACGGCACTGTTAGGCTCTGTTCTGTTCTGTTCTTCTGGTGGAAGATTAAACTTCACTGTTCTGGCAGGAGGGTTATTTTCTTTCTGGACAGGTGGTTCCTTCTGCTTTGCACGAGTGATGGCAGCAACTTCCAATTCCACTAAATTGGAGGTAGGCTCTTGAGCCTTGGCCGGACTATCAGTAGCACTGTTTTTCACTGGGGCTGGGCTTGGACAGTCTTTTGCAGTGTGGCCTTCTCCTTTGCATCTACTGCATAAGGGCTTGTAATCCACTGACCTTCGAGGATTTGGACAATTTGGTGAAATGTGTCCCTTTTCTCCGCATCTGTAACACTCCACTTCTGATCTCTGACCACCGCCAGACTATCTTCCTCTGTAACTTTGGGAGGGAAATCTTCTAGGTCCGAAATTAGGACCAAACTCTCTAGGCTTGGGTCCAATATCTTGTGTTGTCATTTTGGATTCCAGCAAGTTAAATCTTGCGTCTTCTTCCTTCCTTCTCCTATCATGCATCTCCTTCAGAGAGCAAATGTCCTCTGTATGGTTCTTCCGCAAACAGTAGGAACAGAAGGCTCCAGGGATGGTTGGTTTTCATGTACATTCAGTGGCTAAATGGCCTGCTTGATGACACTTACCACACCAAGTATTTGACCGCATCACATCTCTGCCTGCTCCTGCAACATTGGATATGCTAGCGGTATTCACTTTCAACGTCTGTAGTTGTTCTGTAATCACATCCATCAACTCCTTTTTGATGTTTGCAACTGAGTTGGATAAATAATCCTTCAAGCTTTCTCCTCCTGAGGCACTGGCAGGAGGGTTTTGAGAAGTCTCTGTAATTACTGCATAAAGGGGTTGGGCTGGTACAGAGGGGTCTCTGTTCTGGTTTTGATTTAGAGCTCCTGTTTGAACTGTTGGCTGTTGGCTCCAGTTGGTAGGATTCCACTGTTGCTGCTGATTTGTCATTGAGGAAATTGGTTGGGACCATTGTTGTTGTGGGTGAACCACCATTTGAGGCATGGATTGTGGCCACTGTGGATTTGGTGCACTGTACTGTGATACCGGGGACATTTGTGGGTAAGGGTAGGGAACAATCCCTGGAACTGCATTTGGTGGGTACATCATTCCTGGCATCAGAGGAGGTAGGACTCCTCTTCCTGTATTCATCGCTAATCGAGCTTCCACTTCATCGTACAATCTTGCACCTTCTGTTGCAGCTTGCAGGGTGGCTGGTCTTTGCAGCTCCACAAACTTACAGACTTCTGGTTGTAATCCTCTGAGAAACACCCCCTTTTGAATGCCATCATCTAGATTATGGTTAGTCCATCTCTTCAGGATGGATTCCATTCGTGAGACATAGGCTTCTACTCTTTCTCCAGAGGACTGACTTAGGTTCATGAATTCCTCTCTCATCCGCTCTTCAAAACCTTCACGCCTGAATTTAGTGAGGAAGGCCAACTTCAGGTCGTCCCATGTGCCAAAAGTTCCTGCTGCTTGTCTCTCATACCACTGAAACACCGCGCCCTTAAAAGTGGCGGGGAATATTGCTAACCAATGCTCAGGGGTTCTGGCATTGTTAGCCACACATGCTACCATAAACTCTGCTACATGAAGATCGGGGTCTTCATTGTACTCTCCCTTAAAAACTGGCAATGGGACTACATTGGCTGGCCTGTCATCAATATTTCCAGGACGGATCTGGCTTGGAAGTGGACCTCCAGCAGGAGGAGGAAGGGCTTGATGTGCCATTGGGACTTCTGTAAAGAGTTCCGCAAGGGCGTCAAAGGCGGCTTCTGCTGCGAGCTTGCTCTCAGCTCTGATTCTTGCTTTCTCTCTTCTCACGTACCTCTGGACTCGTTCTAACGCTTGCCTCGTTATTGTGTCATTCATCAGGGGTGTGGCTCCACTATATTGTTAGTGCTCCATAGAGGGTTAACAGAAGGCTTCAGTCTCTGGAGGACTCTCTTGCCAACATTTCTTCTACTTCTTTCTTTTCAACGTCCCTGAATTATGCTTTCATGCCACTGCACAGAGGAAGGTATTCGGTTCTGAAGGTGTCAAAATGTATACGTCTGAGCATTGTGGTGGTGCCATCATCATAGTAATGCCAGCTTCTGATGGTTTCAACAGTGTATGTTGTGAAAAACACTCTGTCTACCAACTTCCAGTGGGTTGCTAATTGAACAAACAGAAGATTATCAGTACACCAAGCATCCCATGTATCTTGCTGTTGAGCGTCCACAAACAAATTCCAACTTTTTTCCTTCTTATCTTTGTGAACGTCTACAGACCAAGTCTCCTGAAGCTTCTTCACAATCTCCCACTTGATGGTGTCTGGAAACTTTTCAATGAATGCCAAATCTTCCATGGATGGTCATTCTCTCTGTTTCTGCTCTTCAGTTTATTCCCAAACAGTTTGCCACCAAGGTGCAAGTTTCTGCTGCTTCAACAGGAAGAGGAAACTGTCCACCACATAGAGCATGCATCATGATGGTGATGTGTTTCCGCCATTATGGGATGAACTTCTTGTGGAAAGTGGCTTTGATTATGAGAAATTCCAACTCTTCAGTGGAAGAAGGAACTTTACAAACATCCATTGAATTCTTTTCTTCTTGGCAATGCCATGTCCTTCATTTTCAGCCTCTTTTGGTGCTTGTTGATGGCAAGATTCCCCGGCTGCGCACCAAAAACATGGAGCCCCAAGAGGAACACCAAGGAAAAGGGAATTCTCTTGCAAGAAAATCTATCTTGTAACATCAACAAGCTTGTTTATCATATTTCATATGATCACAATGAAGAAAAGAACACCAGGCACAACAAATCTTCATGCAGCATCATGTACACCTCCCACGGTTTTGATAGAATCAACCATATTCTTCAATATCTTCACAAAATCCATCAATAGAACAAAGAAAGCAAAGGAATAAACCATCTTGGAATGGAAATACATCACATAGTATTCATCTTCAATATCTTCATAATCTTCTCTCTCAATCTCTCATATACAATCACTCTCTTTGAGTAGAATTGGCTATCTCTGACTCTCTTTCTCTCTCTCCATCAATAATACATTATATCCTCCCTACAATCTCTCAAAATCACTCTCAATAATCACTCTTAGGTCGTGGATACCCCTCCCAAGAGGTATGTCTGATATGAAGAGTCACCAGAACCACTACTGTGTCCTTTCATAGCTCACTACTGTCACTTCACTCTAGTCTTCACTTGAGTCTTCAGCAGCTACTTCTTCCACTTCCTCTAGCTCTTTTGCACTTGTATTCACCTCTTTCCAAGGCTAGAAAACTTTCCCAAAGTCACACATACATTCCACAAAACACTTACAAAAGCATACAGAACAGTCTACAGAACAGTACCAGAACAGCTATAGTACAGAACATAACAGAAGTAGAGACAGAAGCTCTACAGAAGGCCTACAGAAGGTTACAGAAGGTCATCAAAACCACATAACTTACTCTCAAACCATTCCAAACTCTCACAAACCATTCAATAAACTTTCACAAGATCTCAATCTTCATCAATCAATACTCCATCCCTCCTTACAGAAGACAATCAGAACAAAACAGACCAAAACAGAAGGTATACAAAACCATTCAGAACCTATCAGAACATCACAGAACCACCAATAAACATCATGATCTTCCAAAACACAATCATTATCATCCAAAACACTCTCAAACCACTTCTAAATCAATCAATCATCTCATAAAATCAACCATTCAGCTCTCAAAAACAACAAAAATCAGCCAAAAAAACAAGTCATTTCAACACTCAACAGTCTAATGGGATTGTGGTTGAAACAGCACGATCTTGAAGGTATCTGACAGAAGTTGCTCTTGATTGTTCCTGATAGAAGGCGATCCCTCTCTCTCGCCCGGTCTTCCCATGTTTCTCTACCCCGAATACTCTGTTTCTCCCTCCTTCCCCAGATTAGTCTTCCTCTCCCCTCTCTAAACTCCTCGTAGATCTCCCTCGAATCCTCTGTTTCCTATTTTCCATGCCTTCCTCCCCTGTCCATCCTCGAATGCCCTGTTCCTCTATTTATGTCCTCCTTTTTCCCAGGCTCCTTGCTTTTCCCTCCCTCTTTTCGATTTAAAAAAAAAACTCCCCTTTTCAAAAATAGCCGTGTCAAAAATAACCATCCCTGGCTTTTCCATTTTCATTAGGCTAAATTTACCACAGTCATAGCGCAGTCCAAGGTCTTGAATTAAATCATCCAAAGTAAACGTGTGATTGTCATGTTTATAAGTCCCATTCCCACATGCCAATGCTTTCTAATATCAATGCATGATAAGATCCTATCAATATGTTCTGAATTTGATGCGATAAGCTGAATATCTAAACCAGCCTGACCTTCTATAATCCCAAAAAGTTCCTGAACTTGTTCAACTGTAGCATTCTCGCCATAAAGACTCGGATTTTTCTTTTTATAAAGTCCATAATACAACATTGTGCTCAGCATGTTCACAAAACACGATCTCCGCATCCATAATATTTCCAAAATTCCCATACATACCCATCACTATGCCTCCAAACTTCTCTCATATGCAGAAAATAAATGTAAACACAACAACTAAGTATGTACAAAGTATCAAATCACACACACAACTTTTGGGTGCTTTTCACACCTCGAATGCACAGCAATACGACAACGGAATCCACCGTGGAATATGCCTTTTGGCATCATACCTCGGGGTGCGATAGCAATTGTCCTCAATTGCTATTAGCACAATGTGGAGCGAGCAGTGAGGGATAAGCACTTAGGCCAGGAGCGTGCATCCATTGAGCCTCTTCAACAGGATGATTTTTAAATTTTACCAAATATCTAGAATATCTACGACCAGTTCTAGTGGTCATAAAGTCGATATCTAGAATAGTCTCAGGTTCAAGGATTTCAGTTTCTTCTTCTAACAAATGAGGATTTTCATAAACAAGGTGGATAGGTAATTGGCCTTTGAAAGTTCATAACAAACTGATATGAAAAGTGTTGTGGATTTTCCAGTGTTGGGGTAGTTTTAATTTAAAAGCATTGTCATTGATTTTGTGAATGATTTTGTGAATGATTTTGAAAGGTCCATAAAATCTAGGACCTAACTTTACAACAGGGTGTTTCTCAACACTTTGTAGTCTTCACTTTTCAATTCGTAACCAAACATAATCATCAACTGTAAAATTCATAGCTTTTCTTTTCTTGTTTGCTTATTTAGTATATGATTGATGGGCTTTCGCAATCATATCTTTGACTTCATCAAAAATAATAGCATGCATGTTGGCAATATCATCAACAGCCTTAACTTTGTTTGACAATGAAGTAATAGGTGTAAGTAATCTATATCCATAAATGATTTCAAGAGGTGCTTTTTGTGTAGCTATATGTGGAATGTTATCGTATGCAAACTGAAGTAAATGCAAGTGTGTATCCTAGGTTTGTGGTTTTGAAATTGTGTATGCACGTAAAAGATCCAAGATTGTGTTGTTTGTAGCTTCTGTTTGTCCATTTGAATTTTTGGATTTCTTCATGGTCTTCATCTTCAGTCACTCCCAAATAGTTTATGTGAACAGGTGGCTTTTTGGATTGACAATTTGCCACTAGATGTCCCGATTGATGGCATTTATAACAGACTATGAATTTGGCTTTAGAAACATTATTGGTAATAGCGGGAAGTTTAGGAATGTTGGGATTTGGCTGAAGAGATGGCTTAGGATTTGGATTTTTGTTTGATGGTGGTAAAGCAGGGGGTTGTGTCCAAGATTTACGAAATGAAGATGGAAGAAAGCGGTTTTGATTGAATCTTCAAAAATTAGAATTGAATTGCTTTGTACCGAAGTTACCATTGTTTGAGAATTTTTGTGGTCGCTTCTCTCGTCCTCGAATTTTGTCTTCAGCATCATGGGCCAAGGAAATTGCATCTTCGAGAGTCATTGGCTTGAACATGTTCACTTCCACATAGAAGTGACCAAGCAAACCAGACATAAAATTGTGCTTATGGGTTGCCTCAGGTACATCTTCGAGCATTCGAAGTTGCAATAAAGCATTCCAAAAATGCTCAGTATATTGAAAAATAGACTCGCGATCTCATTGTTGCAAAAGATCCCACTGTTTGATTGCTTTTTTGTGGAATTGGGATGGAAGAAAATTCTGTAAAATTTTCTTTTGGAAAGTCTCCCAAGTAGTAGGACAATCAATGCTTTTGCGGGTAACAATCCACCATAGGGATGCTTTGTCCACTAAATGATTAGTGATACACTTAATTTTGTCTTTTTTGGCATACTGTTCTTCATGGAAATAATCATCAAACTAATTGATAAAAGCAAGTATAGTCTTTCCATCGCGTGACCCATTGAAAGTACAAAATTTGAATTTTCTTTTACTTATCTTGGTTTCTTTCCGAATAGATTGTGCTTCAAGTGTTGCATCCATCATGCATCGTATAATATCTTCGGATTGCGGTCCATCTTGATCGGCAATAGATCGTTGCAGACTTGCCAATTGAGCTTGCAAAGTTTGACGTGCTCTTCGTTCCTCTTGAAGCTGCATCATAATTAGGTCTTGTTTTTGCTCCATTATTGGTTTCGATAAATCACTTTCGGCCATAAATCTTCCATATTTTGATTAGTCATCCTGCAAAATTTCAAACAACCTCACACACTCGAAATCCTGTTAGCAGGATGAGCGTAGCTCAAGTTCAGGTTTACAAGGCTTGCTCTTTTTTTTAAAAAACTAGCTTTTTAGCAATCTTTCTTCTTCACGATTACAAAAATTGATGTCGGCCTTCTTTCAAGCGGATATGTCTTCTGTATTATCTGCATGTGATTCTCTACTTGTTGAAATTCGGCTCTATCACAGCATAGGTGCAAACAGGGTCTTACAGGGAGGTTAAAAGCCGGCTCAGAAGTTATTGTGTGTGAACTCCTACTATGGGAGCGATTGGAACTTTCAGAATTTAAGCTTAAAAGGTTAGAAGACTTTAAGCTTTGTCTTTTAAAGCTTTTAAATAAAACGTTTTTACCTGAATCAAAACGACCAGGACGGTGACATGTCGTCAATGGAATCATCGCTGATCAAAAGATACTCCTGCCGTCGTTCAAAAAATTGATGGAACTTGAGCTTATTTTGAGCTTTTGTTAAAGCTTAAACTCAAGTTTGAGTAAAATTCTTGCATTTTCTTTTTGAGAAGAAGAAGACTTAGCAAAGAAACTTCTCACGTGGTCCTCCGCCTCCACAGAGTGGTCCCTCGTGATCTAACTACATAGCAGGGGGTTCTTCACCGCCAGAAATGCGTTGGTATTGACAGATTATTGCGAGACTGATTGTAGAGCCCGTTCATTCCAGAAGCTTTGCCTTCGTGTGAGATGGTGAGCGATTGGAAGCCCTCGATCTCAACTTCACCTTGATACCACTGGTGTGCAAATTAGATGTCGTATGCATATGTAGCGAGCGCCGGAAGGTCCCCAAGAACAAAGAACTCTACTTTTTGCTCAAAATCCAAGAGATTAGACTTACAAGACATGAAGCAAGAAGACCAATTGGGTACAATCTCCCTCCATGCCTTGTGTGAGCGCTCCACAAAGCATACATTTAATATATTATTCATCTCCAAGCTCAAAAATAGCCCAAATTTACAATTAGCACGCTTTAGCTTTTGTCTCTGCTTTTGTCCAAATAAAGAATAAAGCGGTTGGGTGCCCCAAGTGTCGAGATGTGCCCAATGAATATTTAAATCATGTGTCCATGCACATACAAAATAATAAATATATGTCAAATGCTTTAATAAATAAGCGCGTCAAAATAAATATTGGCGCCACGCCTAAGACGTGCACCCATCAAAAATGATAATTTCTTCTAAATAACTTAAATACACACTATCGCCCAGTGCTTCCCAGCGCCACTGTCGCCTGCTCTACACATCAAGTAAAGCATTCACAATTGTTAGAAAATAATAAAATTAAACTGACAAAAGTGAATACCTAGTAGTCTTTAGCTACAAAATAAATAAATAGGTTTCCACTTGCACATTAAATTAACGGGATGCCTGAAAAGGACAAGCATCCCCATCGACTTTTCACACAAGGAATCCACCTTGTGTACGAGCCCGGCAAATATAATTTTACGGAATCCACCGCAAAACCTCACGGAATCCACCATGGAATATGCCTCCTAGCATCAATTGTATTTGAGAGAAGTGTACCAATAGGTAGAACTTAAGAAGAAGAAGGTTTAACTCCATTTATGGAGAACAATAATGAATAAGTAGACAATCCATGAGAGACTTGCTAAGTTTGGAAGAACCTCTCCATTATGTGGCTTGTGCAAGAGGCATGTTGTAATGTGATGGCCGCGCTATTCCTTAGCGGTACGTCCTTAGTAGCCCATCAAGAGATGTCCTAAGAAGCACCGACTGGGATTTTGATAAAACCCTCGGAGTTTACTAACTAGGCTTGCTTGAGTCTACTTTGTAGTGGAAGTTCCAGCCACTTCCACGAGGATCAACTTGAGTTTTTTTTGTCAAATCTATTGCTAGCGGCTAATTAATATTAGTGGATTCTAAAGTGATGTGAGTCAGTTTTTCTGGTTTCTAATGGTCCATCAAGTGAATTTTTTATTTCTTCTTAGGAAATTTCTCGGCTTACTGAGACCACCCAGCCATAGATCTAAATCCATCGGGGGTCCACCCTCCCACTTCCCTCGAGAGAGTAGTTTTAGTTATCTAATTACCTACCACTTTAGGTTCAACACATAAAAACAGCTTCTTTGAATTATCTCTTGATACAAATTTGTTACACGTCTTTAATTCACGACACAAAAACAGAGTAAAGAAATTCCTTCTTAAACGTTCCTTTTTTTTTTTAATGGCATTTACAATGTTTTCTATTCAAAGTATTATTCTCTCCAAGTTCCATTCCCCAACTAGTATTGGGACTTCCAAACATAGTCTGGAAATCGAAGGGTAGTTGGTAGTTTGTAAGAGCCTTAGGAGTTTATGACTAGAGCCCCCTAGTATCCTCATCTCCTCTTGCCAACTAGAGTTCCCTACGACAAGACCTTTTGTGTCATGATCGGTCTAAACTCACTAAAGCGAAACAAAAAAGAAAGAAAAACTCCTTGGAGTGGGTTTTATTCACACTGGGCTTGGGGAGGTCTAGTGCCATCAAGAACATTGCCTCATGCATTCTATGTTCACCGAAATACTACCTTAGTCGGTGATCTAGACTCAATCATCCATCTTTTAGCATGATGATTTTAGGAAAGATCAGTACCTAGCTTACAATCAGAAACATCTTATTTCGAATGCATTATACGTAAACTTTTTAATAAGTTTATTTCCAAGACAAATCTTTTCTTTCCAAAAATAATAACACCGAGGCAAATTAGCATAAGTGGCAAAATAACTTCGAGACAAATCAACATAAGTTACAAGATAACTTCGAGGCAATTCAACATAAGTGGCTAAGTAACTTCGAGACAAATCAGCATAAGTGGCAATACCTTCCAATAGTCTTCCTAGACTTCCTCTTCCTTGGGGATTAGTTTGGACTGAATTTAAGCAAGAATTTCATACTTGAGGATTACTCCCTTAGACATCTTAAGGTCTCTTATATACCGATGATTAGCATTCATGATTCCCCATCAGAGATTTTGTTTGATCAACACAAAAAAATTCAAAAATATTAAATCTTTTAGGGACAGAGTACCTTCCTCGTACTTGCTTAGGTTCATCTTGTACATACCCAAGTTACCCCTTGGATTTGCAGTTAAGAATTCCTCAAATAAATTATATGCAAGAATTGAAAAAAATCTTATTTTTACGCACACAACTTTTGTTTCATGTTCACATATAAAGGCCTACTAGATGTTTTTATTTAAGAAAAATAGCACATAAGGATCCATGACAGGTGCTTGGTTGATGGTATTTGCAGCTTCATTTGTAATTCTCCTACTTGGCATTCCGTTTGTAGTAATTGTGTTCGCAACATTATTGGCAGCTCTTGCCTCTGTGACCTTCGTAGCTTTCTTCTTCGGGGCCATGGTATTTAATCGTGGGATCGCAAAAAGGGAAATTTGTTGAAGGAGCTTGGGGGTAATTAGATTGATGGAATTTTGATTGACAGGGGGGAGAGGGGAAGCGATCACCAAGAATTTCAAGAAATCGAGAAGAGTCTTGATTCCACAGAGAAATAGGATAGAAGAGATTGAGGATTTGAATTCAAGAGCTTGAGAAGTATCCTTCTTGCCTTCATGACAAGAAATTCCCATGCTCGAGCTTTTCTTGTCCCACTCCCTCTTGCTCTATACTCCTAAGAAGGGCCTCTTCCCTCTTACTTGGATTGCCCTCAACGGCTCTCCATGCCTCTTATTTATAGCAAAATTAGAGAATAAGGGTTGTTGCTAAAAGAAGAAGAGCTCTTTATGGAGGAGATCTCGCCAAAATCAGCAATCTAAAACTTCAAGATGCAATATGATGCTCAGACTGCAAATCTAATGGTTTCGTTGCTCCAAAAGGGGGGTAAAACTCCAAGCCACCTACTCAGAATTCTTCTAGATCACTCCTTTTTCTTCCCGTTTGGAGTGTTGTTTACTGCTTGTAAACTACAATTGCGATGCACGCGATTTCGCTAATGAAATCTCCAAAACGGGCTGAAAAAGCCACTTGCTTTTTTTTTGCATGACACCCTATTCTAGAAGCGTCCATAGCTTTTTAGGATATTTACAATAAATAATATCCAAAATATCAAAAATATACTTTTTGGACCATCCATAGACATTGACACTAATGACTAATATGTCTCATAACTATCGTTCATGTGGTAACTTCGGTGACGAGTGTCTACAGTCCTTGTCAATCCGGGAAAATGTCGAGTTACGATCCTCGGGTCTTTTTGCTCAAGATCTTCTCTATTTAATGATTTTAGAGTTCTTCAAGTCCATTTTGCAAGATATCGAGAATATTTTAAATCAAAGTCGAGATATCACATCCTCTCCCCCTTAGTGGAATCGTGATGTCCTAATCTCACATGAAACTAGGGATATTGGTTACATAGTGACTCATGGTTAATCCAAGTGGCATTCTCTTCAGGGTATTTTTTCCATTGGACAAGATATTCTCTAAGGATTTTTCTTCTGAGAGTCTTCTCCCGCATGTCAAGTATCTTTTCTGGTTGAATTTCAAGGATTCCTTGACTGGGAATTACAATTTGTTGGTTGTTTAGTACATGGTCTGGGTTAGGGACATATGATTTTATATTCTTTCAAGTTGTTAGGGAGTTGTAGCTTGTAGGCATTTGGTCCTAGACAGTTTGGCACCTTATATGGCCCACAATACCTAGGACTTAGCTTATTGAATTCCTCCAAAGATAAGGAACTTTTCTTTGGGTGAACTCATAAGAAAACCATGTCACCTTTGTTGAAGATGTGTTCTTGCCTTCATTGATCGGCATATGCCTTCTGTCGATCCTTGGCGGCTTGAATATCTTGCCTTATATCTTTCACTTGCTGATCCATTTCTTCCAGCATTTGTTTAGATGCTTCTACCCGTAGGGTAGGATCGGAAAAATTTACTGGTGTAAGACAATCTTTCCCATATAGTGCTTGAAAATGAGTCATTTGAATACTTTGATGGTATGATGCACTATAGGCAAATTCGACTAAGGGTAGGTATTGGATCCACCGTTTGGGTTCCCTATTACAATAAGCCCTCAGTATGTCCTCAATAACTTGGTTGACCCGCTCTATTTGACCATCAATTTGGGGATGGTAAGCAATACTGAAGTAGAGCTAGGTTCCTAGAAATTCGAACAAACTCTTCCAAAAGTATGAGGTGAAGAGAGAACCACAGTCATCACTGATGATTCTTTGTGATAATCCATGTAACTTGAAATTTTCCTTAATGAAAAGCCTGGCAATGTCGAAAGCTTTGTAATTGGTTTTACAGAAATAAGGTGTGTAATTTTTGTTAGCATATCAATAACTACCATTATGGAGTTATATCCTCCTTGTACTAGGGGTAATCCAACTATGAAGTCCATGCTGATATACTCCCATTTCATTTGAGGTATGTCAAGTGCCTAGAGCTTCCCTAGCAACTTGACAAGTTCGACTTTAATTCGTTGACAATTTAGGCATTTGGTGACATACTTGAGTACATCACCCTTGAGTCTTTCCTAGTAGAAGCTTCTTCTAACTATATTAAGTGTCTTAGCATAACTAGGATGGCCCGAAAATGGGGAATCGTGAGCTTCCCAAAGTATTTTCCTTTTGAGTTTGTGACTTACAGGAACACATAGTCTTGTCCTATAATAGGAAAGCTCCTCGTTTATGGCAAAATCTTAATAGTTAGTCTTGGGTTTTGGATTTGAATCCTTGATGAAATTTTCTCTTAATAATCTTTGATAGCTTGGATCCTTCACTGCCTTTTCTTTAGCCATTTCTATGAGAGGGTTACTAGGCATGGAAATCATTGTAGCAAGAGTTCGAGCCCTAGAGGGTTCCTCTAGGATTAGAGTATTAAGAAATGATTTACGGCTTAGGGCATCCGCAATCACATTATCCTTGCCTAGTCTATACTTGATTTCAAAGTCAAATTTTTGCAAGGTCGCAACCCATCGGTGTTGTCTCATATTGATCAGTGACTAGAGAAAACCTATTACCAATAAGCAAGTAACATCTCCATAGTTTAAAGGCATGAATAACATCAAGTAATTCTAGATCATGTGTGTCATAGTTTCTTTCGTGGATCTTTAACTTTCTTGAAGCATAGGCTATTGGATGTCCTTCTTGCATAAGCACACAACCCAAAGTAACAGTGTTGGGGATAAAGGCGCCTCCACCTAGTACCCGCCATTGCACACTACAGGTGGCAGGCGCCCATCACCGTCACTCTATACTTTATTCTTTTAGTGTCAATTTGAATAAAGGAAGGCCCTGTCACACATTGTGACTATTGGATTTCCCATTTGGTCTCTCTCTCTTTCTTGCTCTTGCTCTCCTGCCATTGCTCTTCCAAGCAAGCTGCTTCAATCCTTCTCACCTTTCAACTGGTATCAGAGTTGGTCCTTCGAGAGTGCTTTCGAGCATCAACACAAGGTATGGGAGTTATTCTCTCACTTAGTTTTCAACTCATAGGTTCACAACAAGGTTTGAGCTTGTGGCAGCCATTGGAGAGCTTGGTTGCTTATTTAGCTTGATTTGTGGCCTTCCTTGGCCCCTTGGGGACCTCCCCACCACTTGCAACCTTCATAGTAGTCCCCCATTCCCATATATGTAGCTGGCATAATCGCGCCATGTTGACAGACTTTTTTTCTAGCATGTCAAAGATCTACAACAGCTCCTCACCCACTTGGCACTTGTTTATGGTCTATTGAGATCCCCCAACAGTTGGTATTGAGCTTGGGCACTTCCATATGACTTGGAGCTTTGATCTTGAGCTCCTCTTAGCTATATAAATAGCAACTTTCTTAATTTTCAACCTGTCCTAGATGTTTACAGCAGCCCCCAGCTCATTTACTTTATTTGGCACTTGGTTATGGCTTGTTGAAGCCTCTTGACACTTGGCTTTGGGTTTGGGCACTGATATTTATGGTTGGCATTGAGCTTCGAGCTGATTTAGCTCAGTCGTGGACTGTTTGAACAGTCCCATGATTGTTATAAATAGACCAGCACCCTGTCATTGATCTTTACAAGTACATGTGATGGTCATTTGATTCCCGATTATCCCCGAATGATGCCTATATGTCAGGGAATGTATGCCTATGGTTTTCCTATCAATTTGAGATTGGTTTGAGCATTGATTTTCTTAGTTTACAGAGGTTATTTGCTACTAGAATATTCAAGACTGAAGCTCATTTTCCCTATCATTAATCTTTACAGGTACATGTGATGGTCATTTAATGCCTGATTATGCCCGATTGGTGCCTATACATATGGGAAAGTATGCCTATGGTTTGTCTATGGTTTTGAGCTTAGATTGAACCATTGTTTGCTCAATTTTGGATGTTTATTTGCTGCTAGAATATTCAAGGTTGAAGCTCTTTTGCTTATGTTTGGATATGCGCATTGGATTCGGGATATGTCTTGGATACATACATTGATGTAGTGACTCTCGAGGATCGACATAGAGCTTGGATTTTCTCTCAAATCATTGGTTGGTTTTGCATAGCATTTGGATCTTCATCTTTGATGTACTTATGGCATGTACTTTGCTTATGCCTGACCGATCTTGACATGCTTGGCCTATGCCACTACTACATGCATGTTACATTGTTTGGAGTTGGATGCTACTGAGCCTTGCTTTGGCTTGACATTTGATTGCCCGGAGCTTACTTTCGCTATTTCTCAACTTGCCAGAGTTACAGTTTTGATGTACTTGATGTCTATGGATGTTATGTATGGATGCTACACGGTCTATATGCTCATGAGATCTTATTGATGCTTGATCTTGGATCTTCTGGCATTAGTGCTATCATATGCCCTGGTTGAGCTTCTTTGCTTGATATTTATAGCTTTTATGCCAATGGGAGCATCTTGATACACTTGACAAATATTGAGCAGGCGGTTTATGCTACTTGAGCATTTGGATGCTTGAGTCTGGGATCTTCACTTAGATGTTGCATGGTTGATATGCCGTGGTCCTCACGGATGTACTTAGGCTGATTTAGGCTTTTCACTCCCTGAGCATACACCTCTTTGTGTCAATTCTTGCCAGTGTTGTGTACACTTTGCCCTATTACACAAGGGGTGTGCCAGCTTACTGACATGTTCTTTTGACATGCTTGGGTGTTTGCTCGATGTTTGTATGACTGCCACTTACTGATTTATGCCCACCTAATGCTAGTTATGCTTTGACAATCAGTGGTTGACTTGGTGCATTCATTTTATCTATACTTTGCTCTCATTGTACCCAGCTGTAATTTATTACATCAAGAAATTATGCATGGAATGACGTGGAATTTTCATGCTGAATCATCCTAATTTTATGTACTTTTGATGGCACTTAGTGGGCAGCATCATTAGCTATCATCTTGTGATCATTTTGCCTTGGTTTTGGTGATATTTTGGCTGTTTACAACAGAAAACAGCAAGCAGTTTTGAGCAGTCTGCACCGTTTTGGACTGCATTATGGCATCTTCTTCCACTAATAGTGCTATCTTCAACATCACTAAGCTTGATGGTACAAATCATGCCTATTGGAAGTGCTAATTTTGGCAGGTATTGGTGCAAAAATCGTAGATAAACCCACTAAGAATGCATGGTGAGCAGCTTGAAACTAACTCATGACAAGTGGAATGAGCTTGATGAGTTATGCAAGTCCACCTCATCTTGTCTCTCACTGAGCAGGTGCATTATAATGTGGTTGAAGAAGCATAGAGTGCTTGGCACTTTTGGGATAAAATTAAGAACCTCTATGACAAGAAAAGTCCAGCAAGTCAGATCTATTGGCTGAAGTAGCTTATGGACCTACGCATGAAGGAAAATATGATAATGTCTGCTCATCTGAGCCAGTTCCATGCTATTCTTAAGAACTTGACTTCGCAGGGCATTACCTTTAATGATGAGGTTACTTCATTTTTTTTATTGGGACTCTGAGTGGGTCATGGGATGTATTCTGCACTTCCTTATGTGCTCCTGCCACTATTTTGAACTTGCCTGATGTAGAGAGTGCTCTTTTATAGGAAGAGATCAATCATAAGAACTTGGATGCCTCTCATGTGTCACATGCTTTGACTGTTACAGGTAGAGATGGTAATGGAAAGAATGATCGTGGGAATGGCCGTGGCAGAGACTCGCAAAAGTCTAGGTCTAAGTCGTGTGGTAAGTCGCGTAGCAAATCTCGTGGGAGAAATTCTAATGTAACATGTCATCATTGTGGCAAGAAGGGTCATATATACCAACAGTGTCATGAATTGCACAATGAGAAACGCAAAGAGAAGGGGGAAAACAAAGTACATGAAAATTCCTCTGATCACAACATGGTACCTGCAAAATCCAGTGTGAAAATCGAGGAAATAAATGTCATGCAGACTGAGGACTTCAATGGGGAGTACATACTTGCAGCTAGTTCTTGTGATGCTACGCCATTGACGGACGTTCACTCTATGTATACCCAATGCTGGCTTTTGGATTCTAGTGCTTCATTTCATGTTACACCATGCCATGAGTGGTTCCACTCCTACCGCACTGTCTCTGGTTCAATTTACTCATGTCACTTGCTATTGTTGCCATTCTGTTACAAGATGTACATCATGTACCTACACTTACACGTAGTCTTATGTCTGCACGACAGCTTGATGATGCAGGGTTTCATGTCTCTTTTGGGGATTCTGCCTGGAAGATCACACGTGGTAGACTTGTGCTTGCTAGAGGTGCCAAGGCTAGTAGCCTCTATCCTCTTGTAGTTGATGGTCCTCTGTTGACCACGTTTTGTCAGTGGGTTCCATCCCACATGTATCTCTTTGACATGCCTATTTGGGCCATATGTCTTTGAAGGGAATGAAAATACTTTCTGGTTTTGCAATACTTACCACCCCTTGACTATGCATGTTTTGATTCATGTGAGCATTGTCTTTATGGCAGATAGATTAGGAATATGCAGAAGAAGTCTGGTAGGACATGCATGAGTGAGCCCTTGGCATTGGTAAATTCGGATGTTTGTGGGTCCATGCCCTGTCAATCTATGGGTGGTGCAAAGTATTTTGTGACATTCATTGACAATCCTCCAATCTTTATGATAACATAGAGTTGGGATCATCTTGTAAAGCTTCCACACTGTATGACTAGCTTTTAGGCAATCACAACTAGCACTATTACACTTTTAAGTGAGGCTTGGGAGTTTTTGCCTCTCTATACTAGCTCAAACTCATAATTGTTATCCTCTATTAAGGTAACATTAACTTGAATGTGAGGCTAAATATCAAGTGAGGATCTATATATGAGTCTCAATAACACATTTTAGCTATTAAGGGATCAAACTAGCGCAAGTATAAAACCTAACTTTGAAGCTATCAATCCCAACTACTTTATAATTGCAAGCTAGGCTCGAACTTTATGTTTGAGATTCCCTCCATGTGCTAGTGGAACCCTAGTAACTTAAGTGAGTCACTATCATTAATTATTCATAATCACTATTTTCCCTCTCTCATCTCTCTCTAATCTCTATTAGTGCTCTCTAACCTTCTTTTTCAAGTTCATAATAACTTGTTGCTATTGTTGCTCATTAGCATGCTACAATAAGACAAGTAAACACTAATCTCTAATCTAAGTTTTCATTTAATAATATTGATAGAAATGAGTTTTACTAACTAGGTAACTTAACAAATAACTATCCAAAAGCAACCAACTAGAATAACTTACTTGGTTAGACAAAGTGTGCCATTTTTACTTAATGTTGATTGCTCACTTCCAATGTTTTATCTTCCGTCAGGGATCTCGCCCACCCACTTCCCACAAATGGTTTTCTTTAGTTTTCTAATTATCTGTCACATCAAGTTATGATATATGAAAGAAGCTTCATTAATTAACCCATTATCATAGGTTACTTTGCATAATTTTATAGCACAACACAAAGATAGAGAAAACAATCTTTTGGCAAAACATATTTCGCAAATTTATTTACAATGCTTTTCCCCTTCTGCCTACATAGAAGATAAACCTCCGTTCACTGAAAAATCCCTTCTATCTATGTAGAAGAAAACAAACCCTCCAAGATTTTCGTCCCTTCACTAGTATCTAGGACTCCGTCGTGTGCCTCTGCCAATGCGTCATGCATCTCATGCTCACACATGCATCTGTGCAGTAACCCATCTTGCCCTAGCCTATAAAGTTGGCTAGCTATCAACTAATAGGGTTGGATCTTCAGGATGAGCTGCTTGAGTCGGCTTTTTCTATCCATCATTCTGGTAGTCCATGTTCAAGCACTTGAACTATGTCATATGCCCAATACGGCACCATGTTAGCTCTAAACAAATGTTTTTTTCTGGATAAGTGGAATAGATGTGTGTATCTCAGTTCACCACAATGCCTTGTCCAGTCGCTTCTCCTATGGGGATACGAGACAAATGGTCAGCCATGTAATGCTGCTTCCCTTTCCGCACCACCACGGAGAAGTCAAACTCCAAAAGCAAAAGAAGCCATCTAGCAATGCGTCTTATAGTGCATGGTTTGTTAACAAGATATAACAAGGCTTAATGGTTAACAAAGAAAGTAAAAGGTGTAGCCAAAAGATAATGTCAAAATTTCTTTATGGCAAACACCATGGCCAAGTCCTCTCTCTTTGTTGTCGAGTAATTCATTTCAATCTCAACTACTAGCAAAGCTCACATCCAGGTTGTGTTCACCAGGTTGGCACAACACAACTCGTGCAGTGAATTTCAAAGCATTGATGCGCACATGAAACGTAAGTGTCCAACTGGGGCTCGTAGAATCCGTGCTATGGTTAGAGCCTTTTTCAACTCCTCATATGTTTGTTGGCATTCCTTGGTCCATTCAAATATGATCAACAACTTATATAGAGGTCTTGCAATTAATGCATAGTTTAACACAAACCGTCGATAATACTGTCAAGATTATGGGAGAGAAGGAAGGAGTCTCACGTGTAGCCTTCTTGCTTGCACAATGGGGGAATACACACAAAGGTGGAGGCTGAAAACAGTTTTCCTCTTCTAGTTATGTAAGCCAAAAAGAACTCTCGTACATAGAAATAGAAGAACCCTATAAATGGGTCTCAAACCAAACTCAACTAACTAAGGTGGCATACTAACTGAGCCACGAACTAGAGTAGATAAGGATAGATGTCATCTAGCTATTATTCATGGGCGGTGTACCAACCGCATCTGCAAACTGACAAGTCGGTGACATAAATGCACAACGCTCACCCTGGCATATCACGAGTGGAGCTCGATATCTCAACACTCCCCCTCGAGCTTAATCCCAATTTCTACACACCAAGCAGGTCTTTGAACTTGCGCAGCTTCTCTGCACCCAATGCCTTCGTAAATATGTTAGCTACCTGATCCTCTGTGCTGACATAAACTAGATCAATAAGACCTAGTAAAACCCTCTCCCGCACATAGTGATAATGCACCTCAATGTGCTTTGTTCTAGCATGATAGACTGGGTTATTTGCCAAGTGTATACTGCTCATGTTGTCACAATAAATGACAACTGGCCCAGCTGTAGGCTGATGCATATCATAAATTAGCTTATGCAACCAAGCTACCTCACATGCAGCCATTGCTACACCCCTGTACTCAGCCTATGTGCTCGACAAGGCAACTGTAGGCTGTTTCTTGCTGCTCCAAGTGACTGCAGCACTCCCAAAAGAGAACACATATCCACTGGTAGATCGTCTATCAGAAATACTACCAGCCCAATCAGCATCAGTGTATCCATACAACTGTATCTGAACCCCAGTCTCATAAAATAGTCCATACTGCAATGTGTACTTCACATACCTGAGTATGCGTCTAGCTGCATCCAAATGCGGTTTCCTTGGAGCCTGCATAAACTGACTTACTAATCCAACAGCATAGCTCAAATCTGGCCTGGTAATAGTCATATAAATCAAACTTTCTACTATGCGTCTATACATAGTAGGGTCTTCGAGAAGCTCACCTGCATCTGCACTCAGCTTCACATTCTACTCCAAAGGAACTGAAATAGGCTTACAGCCTATCATCCCATATTTGGACAGCATGTCCAATCCATACTGCCTCTGCAAGAGTTGTATCCCACTTGGTGATCTAATCACCTCAATGCCCAAGAAATAACGCAGCTCTCCCAAATCCTTCATCTCAAACTTCTGCTTCAATAGCATTTTCACATGAAGGATATCTTCATCATTGTCACCTGTCATAATCAAATCATCAACATAAATGACAAGTAGCATAATACCTTTCTTTGTTTTTCTCACATAAAGTGAGAAATTTGCCTTGGAAATCTGAAAGTCAATAGTGACAAGATACTGTCCTATCTTGTCAGACCATGCTCTAGGTGCTTGCTTCAAGCCATACAATGCTTTCTTCAACCTGCAAATAAACTCAGGATGAACAGCATGCACATAGCCTGGTGGCTGCTCCATATATACCTCTTCTTGCAAATCACCATGCAAGAAGGCATTCTTTACATCCATCTGATGTAAAGACCGTTCCTTTGATGTAGCCATAGCAATGACTGCTCTTACAGTTGCCATCCTTGCAACCGGACTGAATGTTTATTCATAATCAATGCCATATGTTTGTGCATACCCCTTGACTACTAATCTTGCCTTGTATCTGTTCACAGAACCATCTGCATTGTGCTTCACCTTATAAACCCACTTACAGACAATTGCATTCTTACCTTTAGGCAAAGGTACCAATTCCCATGTAGCATTTGCTTCCAAGGCATCCATTTCTTCATCCATGGCTTTCTCCCATTTTTCTTTTCCCATGGCTTGCTCAAAAGAAGTGGGTTCTGGTTCTTGTATCACTTTGACCATATAGGCATAGTGAATGGCTATAAATCCATCATATTTCAGCCTATCCACAGGATATCTAGCTCTGGTAGACCTGCGCAAAGTAGGTTCACTCCCAGTTGCTCTCAAAACATCCCTGGTCTTCCTTACTCCAGGTGTAACACTAGAAGGAATACCCAACTCATCATCAATGCTCTGTTCTGAGCCACTAGATTCACCATCCACATAAGAGTGACCTGCATTCACATCAAACATGGGCTAATCTATCTTCTCTTTTCCTTTTCATGATACCTGAATACCACTATCTGCATTTCTTTGAGAAGATTCTCATGATCTCAATCTGCCTGTCCATGGCGAAGAATGTGAACCACTACTAGAGGACGCTCCAAGTTCACTAATATTTTGTGACTGCTACTGTGAATTATATGCAGCATTACCATTTTGTGCATCTACATCATCAATCACATTTACTGGTTTATACCAGCTACTCATCTCATCAAAAACAACATCTCTGCTCACTGTAAACTTACGAGTAGAAGGGTTATAGCATTTATACCCTTTCTGCTCTACAGAGAGTAACCAATAAAGATGCACTTCTCAGCTTTTGGATCCAACTTGGATCTCAACTCATCTGGCACATGAACATAGGCAATGCAACCAAAAATCTTCAAATGAGAAATATCGGGTTTCCTACCAGTAGACCTCTCCTCTGGAGTCATCCCATGTATTGCTACAGTGGGAGTCCTGTTCATTATGTAGATTGCTGTAGAAACTGCTTCAGCCCAATAAAAATCTAGCAAGTCTTTTTCGTTGAGCATGGCACGAGATACCTCTCCAATATGCCTGTTTTTCCTTTCTACAATTCCATTTTGTTGTGGGTATGACTGCATGAATATTGCTGCTTTATGCCATGCTCCTGCAGGAACCTTGCAAACTCATTTGAGAGGTACTCTCCCCCTCCATCTGACCTTAGGCATTTTATTTGCAGGCCTGTTTCTTTTTCAACCATAGCTTTAAGAGTTTTGAAATGCCCAAAAACTTCGCTTTTCTTTTTCATAAAATACACCCAAACTTTTATGCTATAGTCATCAATAAAAGTGACAAAATAATGACAGCCTCCAAGAGATGCAGCTTTAGTAGTCCACACATCAGAATGGATTAATTCCAATGGCTTCTTACTCTCTTGAACATGTCTAGGAAATGGTTTCCTTGCCTGTTTTCCAAATTGACAGGCTTCACATACCTTATGCGTTTCTGCAACCTTGAATTTAGGCAATCTTGCAACAATATTTTGGGCTTGCATTGATTTAAGTCGGTGTATATTAACATGACCAATGCGTTTATGCCAGATATCAATATCTACAGCTACACCGGTCCCATGTGCAAACATTGTTGTACTCAATTCAGGCATGTCTGCATCCAACGTAAACATTCTGCCCTTCTTCTTTCCTTTTGCTATCAAGCGACCTTTATTTTTCATATCCTCAATAAAGCATCCATGAGGATTAAATCTGACCTGCAAGCCCCGCTCAACCATTTGACGAACAGAAACCAGATTCTTGGTGATATTCGGGACATGAAATACATCAGACAGGTATTTCTTTTTCCCATCCTGCATAGACAAAGGAATTTTTTCAATCTGCACAATAGGATGTGCAGTATCATCACCAGTCTCCACAAATCCTGGTTTTTCCATTTTCCTTGCATCTTCCATCCATTCTGCATGACCTATCATGTGGTTTGATGCACCTGAGTCAACATACCATATATCGTTGCTTTCTTCTGCACTTGTCACAGAATTGTTCATGTGCTGCACCATAAATGTTGCAATTTTCCATTCATGATGTCATTCTGCTTTTTATAGCAGTCTTTAGCCATATGACCCATTTTACCACAGTAGTAGCATTCAATATTATTGTTTGCATTTTGGCCTCTTTGCCATCCACCACGACCTCTTTGGCTCCCCCTGCCTCTAGAGTTACCACGTCCTCCTCCATAGGACTGGTTTTCTTGAGTTTGTTGCATATTCTGATTTCTACCACGGCCTCCAGATCGGCCTCCTCTACCTCTGCCTCTACCTCTTCCAGCATTTGAGTAGAAGACAGCTTCTTTTGAAGTTCCTCCTGAAGAAGATGCACCACCATTTCTCTGCTCCTCAAAAATTAGAAGAGCAATCAACTCCTCAAAATCAGGAAATCTTTCACGGACGGAAATGGATGTTCGGAACTGTGCATAATCCTTTCCTAGACCATTCAAGGTCACAAAAACTAAATCATCATCTTCCACTGGCGACCCAATGGAAGCAAGTGCATCTGCAATCTTCTTCACCTTCATGTGGTAGTCATTGATGCTCTTATTTTCTCTTTACACATTATGCAACTCTTGCTTGAGCTGCATTTTCCTGGCTTGAGTATTTGTGCTATACATTTTTGACAAAGTATCCCATGCCTCCTTTGGCGTACTTGCATCTTGAATATGCACAATCATAGAGTCTGAAATGCTGATAGACAACCAATACACAACTTTCCTGGCTCTCTCATGCCATGCTTTAAATGCCCGCATTTGCTGTTGATTGGGAACATCAGGAAGAACTAGTTCTTCTTCATTTCCTGCAACGAATTCCCAATATCCTTTTCCCATAAGGAAATTCGTCATTCTGAACTTCCATGCTTGGAAGTTGTTCTTGTCAAGCTTTTCAGTGACAATCTGTGAAAGAATCAGATGCCATTACAAAATACTGCAAAAAATTTTGTCACTGTAAAGAACACAGCTTCAACCTCACAAGGGCAAATCTGCAAAACTGACGAAAGTGGTATTTGACCACACAGTCACTTCCTAGTGATGATTTTGTATCAACAGGCAACAAGGATGATTCTGTAACTCCCAATGTCTCTGCGCACAGGCATACGATGCAATTTCTACAGTAAATTTTCACCGACCTATAGAACAGTGGTCGCACAGCATAAAACAGGGCCTTTTCTTAAGTGCGTGCAGAAAACTTCCGCCTTCAAAACAGGCCTCGAAATGGCCTCAAATCAAAAAAATAGAGTAACCATGGGCTAAAGCCCTCACCTGCAGCATATACTGCCCTCTTGCTACACCGCGAAGGGTGTCTCAATCTGAGACAATGCACTCTTGCACTTTCCAGCTATGCTACCTGCAGAGACTTGCTCCCAAAATAGAAAAATGAAAGCAACACTGGTCCTCTTACCAGAACACCGCGAACTTGGTTTGCTTTCTTGAGCTCCTTACCACAAACAAGGCTCTGATACCATGTCAAGATTGTGGGAGAGAAGGAAGGAGTCTCACTTGTAGCTTTCTTGCTTGCACAATGGGGGAATACACACAAAGGTGGAGGCTGAAAACAGTTTTCCTCTTCTTAGTTGTGTAAGCCAAAAAGAACTCTCGTACATAGAAATAGAAGAACCCTATATATGGGTCTCAAACCAAACTCAACTAACTAAGGTGGCATACTAACTCAGTCACGAACTAGAGTAGATAAGGATAGCTATCATCTAGCTATTATTCATGGGCGGTGTACCAACCGCATCTGCAACAACTGACAAGTCGGTGACATAAATGCACAACGGTCACCCTGGCATATCACGAGTGGAGCTCAATATCTCAACAAATACCCTATGTATCCCAAGAAGCATTGAACACCCTTGAAATCATTTGGGGGTGGAAGATCGACAATGACCTTAATCTTTGAGAAATATGTGGTAATTTCATTCTTTGACACCAAGTGTCCTAGGATACATCCATGCTTCACCCAAAACTGGTACTTCAAGGGGTTCAAGGAGAGACGGTATAGTCAACATCATTCAAAGACCTTTGGGATTCTGTCTAAATGTTCTCGCCAAGTAGAGTGAACACACAAGTCATCTACGAAGACCTCTAACTCCTTCCTCAGCATGTCTTTGAATATTGTACACATCAAACATTAGAAGGTGGTTGGCACGTTAGTCAACCCAAAAGGCATGACTATGTAGGCAAAGATGCCCCATTTCATGGCGAATGTGGTTTCATGCCTATCGTTAGGATGTACTTGCACATGATTTTATCCAAAGAAGCCGTCCAAGAAAATGTAGGCCTCTTTGTCAGCCACTCTCTTGAGCATATGCTCGGTGTACACGGCAGTGGGTAGTTATCTCTCTTTATAGCTACGTTTACCTTCTTGTAATTGATACACTCTCTAATCTTTTCATTCTTGTTTAATACAATGACTATGGGAGAAACCCAGTCCGTGTGTTCAATTTCGTAGATGAATCCTGCTCTCATTAGCTTGTCAATTTCTTCCTTGATAGCATGGGCATACTTTGGATTCATGGGATATGGTCGTTGCTTGACCGGTGTTGCGTTAGGTGACATGGGTATGTTGTGGGTCACCACACTTGGGTCTACCCCTTTGAGCTCTTCTAGGGACCAAGCAAAGACGTCTATATACTCCTGCAAGAGAGTGGTATTTCTAGTTATTTCTAATGTGTAGTTTTGAAGTAATTTTTGTTATTGTTGGAGTCATTAGGGTCTAGTTAATTATGTTTATCTAGGTGGTAATCTTAGGAATTTTAAAAATATTAGGGGTTATGGTACCTTCGGTGATTATATTAGAGCTATAATACCAAGCTTGGTACTTTGAAGTGTCCAATTGGTATTGTAGAGTTCGAATTTTCTACTATTGATAATACAAAGTTAGATAGTATGAAGTACCAAATTTGGTATTAGGAGATAGTAGATATGTGTTAGTTGTAAATTTGGTATACAAAGACATCATGCTACTAGTAGAACAAAAGAAACTCAAGAGATAAACAAAAATAATCCTCTTTAATAAAAAGAAATAAATGACTGTAAATTTTAATTGGAAGAAACATTCATAAAAATGTATTTCTGCCACAATTTGATACTTTTTGCCAATTGGTACAACCAATATCCCATGGATTGGTGCATCTTGATCATTGTCATGATTATATGGCATGCTATTGTATGTGCTTTGATATACCTTGGTAGATAACTTGAATCTATTTTGAAATCTAAAGGATAGGATTCATGGGAAAACTTATTGCTTGTACAAGGTGTGAGTAGATTACGATTGGAGATGTATGATCTAGAAGGTTGTACGTGTTAATCCTACCTTCAACTTGGCCATAGTATAAGCTGTCAATTATATTGTCAGGGTCAATTACATTATCCCCTAGTAATTTTATTATGCTATGCATCCTTTTGTTCCTTCACTATCTAATACAGAGTTCTAGTGCATTTGATTGGATAAAAATCCTCGTATTTCTCTGTTGTCTTGAATAGAAAGTTGTTCTAATGGAAAGCAACTCATATTAATGTGATTAGGGTTCTCTTCATATATGGGTAAGTTAGAGACATTTTTCACTAGAAAATCAAAATTGAAACTATCATCGTCATCTTCATCACTGTAAGGATTATTTGATTCTCGGATAGGCAAGATGGTGAGATATTTCCATTCTTCTGTATGTTGTTAGTTCTTGCATCTTCTCCGTTTTCCATGAATACATAATCATAGAAACATGCGAGCATTGCATAATGTAAAGCACGTGGGTTATCCTTTGGATATCCACTAATGCAATAAAATGAGTATGAACATGCAATATGATCACGATCCCATTAATGATCACCTTGCACCTCATCCTTGGAAAGTAGCCAAAATTTCTTTGTGTACTACATCTATGCACCTTATCTCTAGGTTGAAATGTCTTAGATAGTCAACTATATGAATTGCACACTTCATAGAGCCATGTTGTTTCAACTCCTCGTAAGTGAGGGTTATCTTTATGAATATCCTAGCTCTATCATGCTCCCCTTTTCGATGTCTTAATATTGAAAATGTATGCATCATCTATAAACTTTTCAAACAATAATAAATGGCTACAAAGTAAGAAGTTCTTTGAGTTTTGAATTCATATGAGTGAGTGGCAAGACAGGTCTTTTACATGGGATATTCGAATCTATTGCCACCACTATCATAGAGTTCTTACTAGTGTCCCTATTGAGTTCAATTAGGAAGGAGAGATTGTACCTATCTTACACCCTCTCTCTTGGTTAGATTTTGATTATCATATGTACGAGTAGGTTGATTGCCATGGAAGGTTACATCAATGAAGCCTTGGTTTACACATTATATTTTGATGGAGCTTCTCAAGGATCTATTAAGCATGCGAGTGTAAGGGGTTGTCATTAAAGATCCCCATTGTTGAGTGATTTTAAAAATGGAAGTGTATTTAGGGACTACTTTTATGAATAACATGGAGGAATACAAGGTCTTGCTCATGGGACTGAATCTAGAGAGACATGGTGGTATTTGCCGATTATTGGTAAAAGATAACTCACAATAAGTGATCAACCAATTGAATGGGACTTATAGTGTGAGAGATCCCATTCTAAGGATGTACCATCATGAAACTTTGAATGCCCTTGAGATCTTTGAAGCAGTGACGTGCTAGTATATTCCTTGATAGTGGAATGCTTTGCAGAATCCCTAGCTAATTATGCCTGAAGATATCTGCCTTAACTATGGTTTTGAGAGGCTTTTACAATTACCTCCTAATGTTAGTCTAGGACTACTATAGGGATTGCTTGTTGACATGTTCAGTTTTGGTGGTTGATAGTTAGTATGGGTTATGAGCTAGATAGTGATTGACCATCTTCTTATTCTATCATGGACACATTGAATTATTCAACGTCATATTCATCAGATACCCTTTGCTATTTATACAGGGGGGTTAGCTAATAATTTGATGCATTTAGTATAGGGCCTAGGCATCCCATCCCCTTGGTCTAATTTTGTGCTTCAATATGGTTTATGTGGCAACCAAGAGTTTGTTTTCAACACAATAGGATGCTGAATGGTGTGTTTTATCGGTTAATCTCACTAGGCCAAGAGGGACCTTTATTCTTGTTAGAGAGTCATTTGATTTCGTTAGGCCAAGAGGGTTGTTTATCTTGCAATAAACTGGTTTATCTCCTTAGGCCAAGGGGGGCATTTGTTTATTTGGTGCAGGTGCGGTTAATGGTTTTTTGTTTTAGTGCTATACTAAACAGATTCGATGGAGCACCTGGATGGAGCCTCTTATTGCACAAAAGCTTCTTGTGGGCACGTTAGGTGATGTCCTTTCTTTACAAGTTTTTCCCCTTTATGCTATATGTATATATGTATGTGGGGAATTTTTTTTCTTTTGGTGGGGGACCAGCATTGAAGGCATGAAGTCCCAAGGTTAGGTTCGGTGTGTTTGGGAAGGTTTGAGTAATTGTCTACCTCTTGTAGAGCCATTGTCGGGCACTCTAAGAGCTATTTTTGAGAGTAGTCTTAGTGACCATGTTCTACTAGCCTACTAGGCAGTTGTTTCTAAAAATCGCTATTAGTTGTAAGGCAGATAGAGAAGCCTATCCAATAAAAGATAAAGAAAAAATAACGAATATATTTGAAACTATATAAAGCACAAAGGTGTGCAAAAAGGGGTTCTAACCCCTAAAATAATAAAATCAAAGAAAAAAAATTCAAAGGGCAGATGATCATTACCTTGCAAAGGCCCGGTAGGTTCCTAGGGATGAGTTAGCTGATTCCTTGCCTTCCTAGGGGTGGCATTAACTAGAAAAATAAATAAGGATGGTTAGAGTGAAAACAAAAGTGAGTGGAAGAAAAGGATTTAGTATCACCTTGTGGGAGCTTGGTAGGTTTTTGGGTAATGAGACAAGACCTAAGGCCTGATGCCTTGTTCTCCTTAGGTCACAATATGCTCAACTCCCTTATTTTTACACGCCCAAGTATAAATTATTGAAGAAAAAATGTGGTACAATGGAAAATATGTGACTTTTTAGAGATCATGTCGTCTTAGTGACCATGTTTTGCTAGCCTGCTAGGCAGTTGTTTCTAAGAATCCCTATTAGTTGTAAGGCAGATAGATAACCATGCCCAATAAAAGATAAAAAATAAATAATGAATATATTTGAAACTATATAAAGCATGAAGGTGTGTAAAAAGGGATTCTAACCCTTAAAATAAGAAAATAAAAGGAATAAAAATTCCAAGAGTAGATGATCATTACCTTGCGAAGGCCTGGTAGGTT